>NC_143027.1:2632500-2715000 GCF_057628025.1 Oncorhynchus mykiss
GTCACAAACGAGAGAAGCATTTGCTTGTTAACAACCGTAGTCGGTCACCGTGTGATCATATCTTACGAGGTGGAAGGGAATAGACTCATCGTCAAAATGTCACTTTTGAGACGGACAAACCCAGCTGATCTTGGGACCCCGAGAGACGTCTTCTGACAGCGTTCAGGTGTGTCCTCTCCCCCTGTTTATCTCCAAGGTGTGAACTTGGCGAGGATCTACTCTCGGAACAAAACGTTGTATAACTAAGCCCAAGGAATGGTATGCGGTGGAGCGTTGTCATGGTAATACTTCAATCTTTGCGGTTTGTCTTCCTGACCTCCCCGTGGCCTCTTTGTGATGTAGAGCAGACATCCAGACTAATGGTATAAAATCATGTGATACTTTTCTATTGCTCTGTTTTGTTTGTTTATGACGACTGACTAACTTCTATAACTTTACTGACTCATTCACCTCTGAATGGGTTAGGGTTAAGAGGGCTTTATAATGCTTTATAATGCATTCTAGGGCTTCGTATGGTGTTATAATGCTTCATAAGCCTTTAAGGCTTTACCCTGTAATACTAGCCAGTGTGGGTATGATCTAACTATCATTAAAGCCAGTGTGGGTATGATCTAACTATCATTAAAACAGTGTGGGTATGATCTGTCATGAAAGCCAGTGTGGGTATGATCTAACTATCATTAAAACCAGTGTGGGTATGATCTGTCATTAAAGCCAGTGGGTATGATCTAACTATCATTAAAGCCAGTGTGGGTATGATCTGTCATTAAAGCCAGTGTGGGTATGATCTAACTATCATTAAAGCCAGTGGGTATGATCTAACTATCATTACAACCAGTGTGGGTATGATCTGTCATTAAAGCCAGTGTGGGTATGATCTAACTATCATTAAAGCCAGTGTGGGTATGATCTAACTATCATTAAAGCCAGTGTGGGTATGATCTAACTATCATTAAAGCCAGTGTGGGTATGATCTAACTATCATTAAAGCCAGTGTGGGTATGATCTAACTATCATTAAAATCAGTGTGGGTATGATCTAACTATCATTAAAGCCAGTGTGGGTATGATCTAACTATCATTACAACCAGTGGGTATGATCTGTCATTAAAGGCAGTGTGGGTATGATCTAACTATCATTAAAACCAGTGTGGGTATGATCTGTCATTAAAGCCAGTGGGTATGATCTAACTATCATTAAAGCCAGTGTGGGTATGATCTGTCATTAAAGCCAGTGTGGGTATGATCTAACTATCATTAAAGCCAGTGGGTATGATCTAACTATCATTACAACCAGTGTGGGTATGATCTGTCATTAAAGCCAGTGTGGGTATGATCTAACTATCATTAAAGCCAGTGTGGGTATGATCTAACTATCATTAAAGCCAGTGTGGGTATGATCTAACTATCATTAAAGCCAGTGTGGGTATGATCTAACTATCATTAAAGCCAGTGTGGGTATGATCTAACTATCATTAAAATCAGTGTGGGTATGATCTAACTATCATTAAAGCCAGTGTGGGTATGATCTAACTATCATTACAACCAGTGGGTATGATCTGTCATTAAAGGCAGTGTGGGTATGATCTAACTATCATTAAAACCAGTGTGGGTATAATCTGTCATTAAAGCCAGTGTGGGTATGATCTAACTATCATTAAAGCCAGTGTGGGTATGATCTGTCATTAAAGCCAGTGTGGGTATGATCTAACTATCATTAAAACCAGTGTGGGTATGATCTAACTATCATTAAAACCAGTGTGGGTATGATCTAACTATCATTAAAGCCAGTGTGGGTATGATCTAACTATCATTAAAGCCAGTGTGGGTATGATCTAACTATCATTAAAACCAGTGTGGGTATGATCTAACTATCATTAAAGCCAGTGTGGGTATGATCTAACTATCATTAAAACCAGTGTGGGTATGATCTGTCATTAAAGCCAGTGTGGGTATGATCTAACTATCATTAAACTAATGAACACCTCCTCCCAGCTGCCCACTGCACTGAAGATAGGAAACACTGTCACCACTGATAAATCCACCATAATTGAAAATTTCAATAAGCATTTTTCTACTGCTGGCCATGCTTTCCACCTGGCTACTCCTACCCCTGTCAACAGCACTGCACCCCCAACAGCAACTCGCCCAAGCCTTCCCCATTTCTCCTTCTCCCAAATCCATTCAGCTGATGTTCTGAAAGAGCTGCAAAATCTGGACCCCTACAAATCAGCCGGGCTAGACAATCTGGACCCTTTCTTTCTAAAATTATCTGCCGAAATTGTTGCCACCCCTATTACTAGCCTGTTCAACCTCTCTTTCGTGTCGTCTGAGATTCCCAAAGATTGGAAAGCAGCTGCGGTCATCCCCCTCTTCAAAGGGGGGGACACTCTTGACCCAAACTGCTACAGACCTATATCTATCCTACCATGCCTTTCTAAGGTCTTCGAAAGCCAAGTCAACAAACAGATTACCGACCATTTTGAATCTCACCATACCTTCTCTGCTATGCAATCTGGTTTCAGAGCTGGTCATGGGTGCACCTCAGCCACGCTCAAGGTCCTAAACGATATCTTAACCGCCATCGATAAGAAACATTACTGTGCAGCCGTATTCATTGATCTGGCCAAGGCTTTCGACTCTGTCAATCACCACATCCTCATCGGCAGACTCAACAGCCTTGGTTTCTCAAATGATTGCCTCGCCTGGTTCACCAACTACTTCTCTGATAGAGTTCAGTGTGTCAAATCTGAGGGTCTGTTGTCCGGACCTCTGGCAGTCTCTATGGGGGTGCCACAGGGTTCAATTCTTGGACCGACTCTCTTCTCTGTATACATCAATGAGGTCGCTCTTGCTGCTGGTGAGTCTCTGATCCACCTCTACGCAGACGACACCATTCTGTATACTTCCGGCCCTTCTTTGGACACTGTGTTAACAACCCTCCAGGCAAGCTTCAATGCCATACAACTCTCCTTCCGTGGCCTCCAATTGCTCTTAAATACAAGTAAAACTAAATGCATGCTCTTCAACCGATCACTACCTGCACCTACCCGCCTGTCCAACATCACTACTCTGGACGGCTCTGACTTAGAATACGTGGACAACTACAAATACTTAGGTGTCTGGTTAGACTGTAAACTCTCCTTCCAGACCCATATCAAACATCTCCAATCCAAAGTTAAATCTAGAATTGGCTTCCTATTTCGCAACAAAGCATCCTTCACTCATGCTGCCAAACATACCCTTGTAAAACTGACCATCCTACCAATCCTCGACTTTGGCGATGTAATTTACAAAATAGCCTCCAATACCCTACTCAACAAATTGGATGCAGTCTATCACAGTGCAATCCGTTTTGTCACCAAAGCCCCATATACTACCCACCATTGCGACCTGTACGCTCTCGTTGGCTGGCCCTCGCTTCATACTCGTCGCCAAACCCACTGGCTCCATGTCATCTACAAGACCCTGCTAGGTAAAGTCCCCCCTTATCTCAGCTCGCTGGTCACCATAGCATCTCCCACCTGTAGCACACGCTCCAGCAGGTATATCTCTCTGGTCACCCCCAAAACCAATTCTTTCTTTGGCCGTCTCTCTTTCCAGTTCTCTGCTGCCAATGACTGGAATGAACTACAAAAATCTCTGAAACTGGAAACACTTATCTCCCTCACTAGCTTTAAGCACCAACTGTCAGAGCAGCTCACAGATTACTGCACCTGTACATAGCCCACCTATAATTTAGCCCTATCAACTACCTCTTTCCCAACTGTATTTAATTTATTTATTTATTTTGCTCCTTTGCACCCCATTATTTTTATTTCTACTTTGCACATTCTTCCATTGCAAAACTACCATTCCAGTGTTTTACTTGCTATATTGTATTTACCTTGCCACCAAGGCCTTTTTTTGCCTTTACCTCCCTTCTCACCTCATTTGCTCACATTGTATATAGACTTGTTTATACTTTATTATTGACTGTATGTTTGTTTTACTCCATGTGTAACTCTGTGTTGTTGTATCTGTCAAACTGCTTTTCTTTATCTTGGCCAGGTCGCAATTGTAAATGAGAACTTGTTCTCAACTTGCCTACCTGGTTAAATAAAGGTAAAATAAAAATAAATAAATAAATAAATTAAAGCCAGTGTGGGTATGATCTAACTATCATTAAAACCAGTGTGGGTATGATCTAACTATCATTAAAACCAGTGTGGGTATGATCTAACTATCATTAAAGCCAGTGTGGGTATGATCTAACTATCATTAAAACCAGTGTGGGTATGATCTAACTATCATTAAAACCAGTGTGGGTATGATCTAACTATCATTAAAACCAGTGTGGGTATGATCTAACTATCATTAAAGCCAGTGTGGGTATGATTGTGATTTTAACTATAATTTTCCTCCGTAGTTATGTTGTGTACTTGGATTGGGGAAATTGGTTGCCCTATGAATCAAATCAAATCAAATGTATTTATATAGCCCTTCGTACATCAGCTGATATCTCAAAGTGCTGTACAGAAACCCAGCCTAAAACCCCAAACAGCAAGCAATGCAGGTGTAGAAGCACGGTTGCTAGGAAAAACTCCCTAGAAAGGCCAAAACCTAGGAAGAAATCTAGAGAGGAACCAGGCTATGTGGGATGGCCAGTCCTCTTCTGGCTGTGCCGGGTGGAGATTATAACAGAACATGGCCAAGATGTTCAAATGTTCATAAATGACCAGCATGGTCGAATAATAATAAGGCAGAACAGTTGAAACTGGAGCAGCAGCACGGCCAGGTGGACTGGGGACAGCAAGGAGTCATCATGTCAGGTAGTCCTGGGGCATGGTCCTAGGGCTCAGGTCCTCCGAGAGAAAGAAAGAGAGAAGGAGAGAATTAGAGAACGCACACTTAGATTCACACAGGACACCGAATAGGACAGGAGAAGTACTCCAGATATAACAAACTGACCCTAGCCCACCGACACATAAACTACTGCAGCATAAATACTGGAGGCTGAGACAGGATGGGTCAGGAGACACTGTGGCCCCATCCGAGGACACCCCCTATGACTATGCCTTGGCCTATCAGCAAGAATACTCTACACATTCATTAGCTCAGAGCAAGCTATGTAATGATGTACACTAAACCCTACCTCGTTTAGGGTTTGTTTTGGGGCCTAGCCCCTATTTTCTCTAACCTGTATACCAGAAACACACCTGGAAAAGCAGTTGGAGCTTTGAGGAAGAGAGTTACAGACCTGTCATTACCCATTATCATACAATGTAGTAAAACACACTAGTCCCTGGTCAGGTTAATGTGTAACTGGAATAAAGACACGCACACGCACACACGTCTGCAAATGATTTTCAAAGTCAGTCAGAAGTAACTGCAGTTACAGATGTAGAAGAACTGTACTTGAGGTTTTAAAAAGGCTTCTGAAATGTGTCATTTCACTTTCAGACTTGAAAACCAAAACACTGCATCAACGGTCAAGCATTTTTTCATTTTATTTCTCCATTTATTATTTATTTCACCTTTTATTTAACCAGGTAGGCCAGATCACCTTTATTTAACCAGGTAGGCCAGATCACCTTTATTTAACCAGGTGGCCAGTTGAGAACACCTTTATTTAACCAGGTGGGTTAGGGTTAGGGTTGAGAACAAGAACAAGTTCAGAACAAGCAGTGTTCTCAGAACAAGCAGTGTGACACAGACAACAACACAGAGTTACACATGGAGTAAACAAACAAGCCAATAACACAATAAACAAGTCAATGACACAGTAGTAATGACACAGTAAAAAATAAAGTCTGTATACAGTGTGTGCAAAAGGCATGAGGAGGTAGGCAATAAATAGGCCATAGGAGCAAATAATTAAAATTTGCATGGTGGTGGTAGTGTGATGGTTTGGGGTCAGCATGGTGGTGGTAGTGTGATGGTTTGGGGTCAGCATGGTGGTGGTAGTGTGATGGTTTGGGGTCAGCATGGTGGTGGTAGTGTGATGGTTTGGGGTCCAGCATGGTGGTGGTAGTGTGATGGTTTGGGGTCAGCATGGTGGTGGTAGTGTGATGGTTTGGGGTCAGCATGCTGGTGGTAGTGTGATGGTTTGGGGTCCAGCATGGTGGTGGTAGAGATGGATTGGGGTCAGCATGGTGGTGGTAGTGTGATGGTTTGGGGTCTAGCATGGTGGTGGTAGTGTGATGGTTTGGGGTCAGCATGGTGGTGGTAGTGTGATGGTTTGGGGTCAGCATGGTGGTGGTAGTGTGATGGTTTGGGGTCAGCATGGTGGTGGTAGTGTGATGGTTTGGGGTCCAGCATGGTGGTGGTAGTGTGATGGTTTGGGGTCAGCATGGTGGTGGTAGTGTGATGGTTTGGGGTCAGCATGGTGGTGGTAGTGGGATGGTTTGGGGTCAGCATGGTGGTGGTAGTGGGATGGTTTGGGGTCCAGCATGGTGGTGGTAGTGGGATGGTTTGGGGTCAGCATGGTGGTGGTAGTGTGATGGTTTGGGGTCAGCATGGTGGTGGTAGTGTGATGGTTTGGGGTCAGCATGCTGGTGGTAGTGTGATGGTTTGGGGTCAGCATGCTGGTGGTAGTGTGATGGTTTGGGGTCCAGCATGGTGGTGGTAGTGTGATGATTTGGGGATGCTTTGCTGCCTCAGGACCTGGACGACTTGCCTTAATAGAAGGAACCATGAATTCTGCTCTGTATCAGATAATTCTACAGGAGAATGTCAGGCCCATCCGTCTGTGAGCTGAATCTGAAGCCCAGCTGGGTCATGCAGCAAGACAATGATCCAAAACACACAAGCACTTCGTCTACATCAGAATGGCTGAAAAGCAACTAATATAATGTTTTGGAACGGCCTAGTCAAAGTCCAGACCTAAACCCTGTTGAGATGTTGTGGCAGCACCTGAAACGGGTTGTTCAAACCCACAAATGTCGCTGTGGTTCTGGACAAAATTCCTCCACAGTGATGTGAGAGACTGATCAGCAATTAGGCCGTCATTGTAAATGAGAATTTGTTCTTAACGGACTTGCCTATTTAAATAAAGGTAAAAAAAAATAATCATAATTTAACTACAGGAAGTATTTGGTTGTGGCCATTGCAGCCAAAGGTGGCACAACCAGAATTACTTTTTCACACTGGAGAATTGGGCGTTGCTTAACATTGTTTATTAAATTAATGAAATTAAATATTGCCTTTTCTGTTATTTTGTTCACTCAGGTACCATTTATCTAATATCAGGTTTTGGTTGAAGATCTGATAACATTCAGTATCAACTTCCTGCAAGAAATAGAGAATATCAGAAAGGGGCCAAATACTTTTTTCACAGCGCTGTGATGTATGAGTATAAATATAGTATTAAATATAGCCTGAGTAGGTATCAGTATAGTATTAAATATAGCCTGGGCTGAGTAGGTATCAGTATAGTATTAAATATAGCCTGGGCTGAGTAGGTATCAGTATAGTATTAAATATAGCCTGGGCTGAGTAGGTATCAATATAGTATTAAATATAGCCTGGGCTGAGTAGGTATCAATATAGTATTAAATATAGCCTGGGCTGAGTAGGTATCAATATATCAGTATAGTATTAAATATAGCCTGGGCTGAGTAGGTATCAATATAGTATTAAATATAGCCTGGGATGAGTAGGTATCAGTATAGTATTAAATATAGCCTGGGCTGAGTAGGTATCAGTATATCAGTATAGTATTAAATATAGCCTGGGCTGAGTAGGTATCAATATAGTATTAAATATAGCCTGGGCTGAGTAGGTATCAATATAGTATTAAATATAGCCTGGGCTGAGTAGGTATCAATATAGTATTAAATATAGCCTGGGCTGAGTAGGTATCAGTATAGTATTAAATATAGCCTGGGCTGAGTAGGTATCAATATAGTATTAAATATAGCCTGGGCTGAGTAGGTATCAGTATATCAGTATAGTATTACATATAGCCTGGGCTGAGTAGGTATCAGTATAGTATTAAATATAGCCTGGGCTGAGTAGGTATCAATATAGTATTAAATATAGCCTGGGCTGAGTAGGTATCAATATATCAATATAGTATTAAATATAGCCTGGCTGAGTAGGTATCAATATAGTATTAAATATAGCCTGGGCTGAGTAGGTATCAATATAGTATTAAATATAGCCTGGGCTGAGTAGGTATCAATATAGTATTAAATATAGCCTGGGCTGAGTAGGTATCAGTATAGTATTAAATATAGCCTGGGCTGAGTAGGTATCAATATGTCAATATAGTATTAAATATAGCCTGGGCTGAGTAGGTATCAGTATAGTATTAAATATAGCCTGGGCTGAGTAGGTATCAGTATAGTATTAAATATAGCCTGGGCTGAGTGGGTATCAGTATAGTATTAAATATAGCCTGGGCTGAGTAGGTATCAGTATAGTAGTAAATATAGCCTGGGCTGAGTAGGTATCAATATAGTATTAAATATAGCCTGGGCTGAGTAGGTATCAATATAGCATTAAATATAGCCTGGGCTGAGTAGGTATCAATATAGTATTAAATATAGCCTGGGCTGAGTAGGTATCAGTATAGTATTAAATATAGCCTTGGCTGAGTAGGTATCAGTATAGTATTAAATATAGCCTGGGCTGAGTAGGTATCAATATAGTATTAAATATAGCCTGGGCTGAGTAGGTATCAATATAGCATTAAATATAGCCTGGGCTGAGTAGGTATCAATATAGTATTAAATAAAGCCTGGGCTGAGTAGGTATAGGTATAGTATTAAATATAGCCTGGGCTGAGTAGGTATCAGTATAGTATTAAATATAGCCTGGGCTGAGTAGGTATCAGTATAGTATTAACTATAGCCTGGGCTGAGTAGGTATCAATATATCAGCATAGTATTAAATATAGCCTGGGCTGAGTAGGTATCAGTATAGTATTAAATATAGCCTGGCCTGAGTAGGTATCAGTATAGTGTTAAATATAGCCTGAGTAGGTATAAATATAGTATTAAATATAGCCTGGGCTGAGTAGGTATCGATATAGTATTAAATATAGCCTGGGCTGAGTAGGTATCAATATAGTATTAAATATAGCCTGGGCTGAGTGGGTATCAGTATAGTATTAAATATAGCCTGGGCTGAGTAGGTATCAGTATAGTAGTAAATATAGCCTGGGCTGAGTAGGTATCAATATAGTATTAAATATAGCCTGGGCTGAGTAGGTATCAATATAGCATTAAATATAGCCTGGGCTGAGTAGGTATCAATATAGTATTAAATATAGCCTGGGCTGAGTAGGTATCAGTATAGTATTAAATATAGCCTTGGCTGAGTAGGTATCAGTATAGTATTAAATATAGCCTGGGCTGAGTAGGTATCAATATAGTATTAAATATAGCCTGGGCTGAGTAGGTATCAATATAGCATTAAATATAGCCTGGGCTGAGTAGGTATCAATATAGTATTAAATAAAGCCTGGGCTGAGTAGGTATAGGTATAGTATTAAATATAGCCTGGGCTGAGTAGGTATCAGTATAGTATTAAATATAGCCTGGGCTGAGTAGGTATCAGTATAGTATTAACTATAGCCTGGGCTGAGTAGGTATCAATATATCAGCATAGTATTAAATATAGCCTGGGCTGAGTAGGTATCAGTATAGTATTAAATATAGCCTGGCCTGAGTAGGTATCAGTATAGTGTTAAATATAGCCTGAGTAGGTATAAATATAGTATTAAATATAGCCTGGGCTGAGTAGGTATCGATATAGTATTAAATATAGCCTGGGCTGAGTAGGTATCAATATAGTATTAAATATAGCCTGGGCTGAGTAGGTATCAGTATATCAGTATAGTATTAAATATAGCCTGGGCTGAGTAGGTATCAATATATCAGTATAGTATTAAATATAGCTTGGGCTGAGTAGGTATCAGTATATCAGTATAGTATTAAATATAGCCTGGGCTGAGTAGGTATCAATATAGTATTAAATATAGCCTGGGCTGAGTAGGTATCAATATAGTAATAAATATAGCCTGGGCTGAGTAGGTATCAATATAGTATTAAATATAGCCTGGGCTGAGTAGGTATCAGTATAGTATTAAATATAGCCTGGGCTGAGTAGGTATCAGTATAGTATTAAATATAGCCTGGGCTGAGTAGGTATCAGTATAGTATTAAATATAGCCTGGGCTGAGTAGGTATCAGTATATCAGTATAGTATTAAATATAGCCTGGGCTGAGTAGGTATAGGTATAGTATTAAATATAGCCTGGGCTGAGTAGGTATCAGTATAGTATTAAATATAGCCTGGGCTGAGTAGGTATCAGTATAGTATTAAATATAGCCTGGGCTGAGTAGGTATCAATATATCAGCATAGTATTAAATATAGCCTGGGCTGAGTAGGTATCAGTATAGTATTAAATATAGCCTGGGCTGAGTAGGTATCAGTATAGTGTTAAATATAGCCTGAGTAGGTATAAATATAGTATTAAATATAGCCTGGGCTGAGTAGGTATCGATATAGTATTAAATATAGCCTGGGCTGAGTAGGTATCAATATAGTATTAAATATAGCCTGGGCTGAGTAGGTATCAGTATATCAGTATAGTATTAAATATAGCCTGGGCTGAGTAGGTATCAATATATCAGTATAGTATTAAATATAGCTTGGGCTGAGTAGGTATCAGTATATCAGTATAGTATTAAATATAGCCTGGGCTGAGTAGGTATCAATATAGTATTAAATATAGCCTGGGCTGAGTAGGTATCAATATAGTAATAAATATAGCCTGGGCTGAGTAGGTATCAATATAGTATTAAATATAGCCTGGGCTGAGTAGGTATCAGTATATCAGTATAGTATTAAATATAGCCTGGGCTGAGTAGGTATCAATATATCAGTATAGTATTAAATATAGCTTGGGCTGAGTAGGTATCAGTATATCAGTATAGTATTAAATATAGCCTGGGCTGAGTAGGTATCAATATAGTATTAAATATAGCCTGGGCTGAGTAGGTATCAATATAGTAATAAATATAGCCTGGGCTGAGTAGGTATCAATATAGTATTAAATATAGCCTGGGCTGAGTAGGTATCAGTATAGTATTAAATATAGCCTGGGCTGAGTAGGTATCAGTATAGTATTAAATATAGCCTGGGCTGAGTAGGTATCAGTATAGTATTAAATATAGCCTGGGCTGAGTAGGTATCAGTATATCAGTATAGTATTAAATATAGCCTGGGCTGAGTAGGTATCAATATAGTATTAAATATAGCCTGGGCTGAGTAGGTATCAGTATAGTATTAAATATAGCCTGGGCTGAGTAGGTATCAATATAGTATTAAATATAACCTGGGCTGAGTAGGTATCAGTATAGTATTAAATATAGCCTGGGCTGAGTAGGTATCAGTATAGTATTAAATCTAGCCTGGGCTGAGTAGGTATCAATATATCAGTATGGTATTAAATATAGCCTGGGCTGAGTAGGTATCAATATAGTATTAAATATAGCCTGGGCTGAGTAGGTATCAATATAGTATTAAATATAGCCTGGGCTGAGTAGGTATCAGTATATCAGTATAGTATTAAATATAGCCTGGGCTGAGTAGGTATCAATATATCAGTATAGTATTAAATATAGCCTGGGCTGAGTAGATATCAGTATATCAATATAGTATTAAATATAGCCTGGGCTGAGTAGGTATCAATATAGTATTAAATATAGCCTGGGCTGATAAGGTATCAGTATAGTATTAAATATAGCCTGGGCTGAGTAGGTATCAGTATAGTATTAAATATAGCCTGGGCTGAGTAGGTATCAATATAGTATTAAATATAGCCTGGGCTGAGTAGGTATCAGTATAGTATTAAATATAGCCTGGGCTGAGTAGGTATCAGTATAGTATTAAATATAGCCTGGGCTGAGTTGGTATCAGTATATCAGTATAGTATTAAATATAGCCTGGGCTGAGTAGGTATCAATATAGTATTAAATATAGCCTGGGCTGAGTAGGTATCAATATAGTATTAAATATAGCCTGGGCTGAGTAGGTATCAATATAGTATTAAATATAGCCTGGGCTGAGTAGGTATCAGTATAGTATTAAACATAGCCTAGGCTGAGTAGGTATCAGTATAGTATTACATATAGCCTGGGCTGAGTAGGTATCAGTATAGTATTAAATATAGCCTGGGCTGAGTAGGTATCAGTATAGTATTAAATATAGCCTGGGCTGAGTAGGTATCAATATATCAGTATGGTATTAAATATAGCCTGGGCTGAGTAGGTATCAATATAGTATTAAATATAGCCTGGGCTGAGTAGGTATCAATATAGTATTAAATATAGCCTGGGCTGAGTAGGTATCAGTATAGTATTAAATATAGCCTGGGCTGAGTAGGTATCAGTATAGTATTAAATATAGCCTGGGCTGAGTAGGTATCAGTATAGTATTAAATATAGCCTGGGCTGAGTAGGTATCAGTATAGTATTAAATATAGCCTGGGCTGAGTAGGTATCAGTATAGTATTAAATATAGCCTGTGCTGAGTAGGTATCAGTATAGTATTAAATATAGCCTGGGCTGAGTAGGTATCAATATAGTATTAAATATAGCCTGGGCTGAGTAGGTATCAATATAGTATTAAATATAGCCTGGGCTGAGTAGGTATCAGTATAGTATTAAATATAGCCTGGGCTGAGTAGGTATCAGTATAGTATTAAATATAGCCTGGGCTGAGTAGGTATCAGTATAGTATTAAATATAGCCTGGCCTGAGTAGGTATCAGTATAGTATTAAATATAGCCTGGGCTGAGTAGGTATCAATATATCAGCATAGTATTAAATATAGCCTGGGCTGAGTAGGTATCAGTATAGTATTAAATATAGCCTGGGCTGAGTAGGTATCAGTATAGTATTAAATATAGCCTGAGTAGGTATCAATATAGTATTAAATATAGCCTGGGCTGAGTAGGTATCAATATAGTATTAAATATAACCTGGGCTGAGTAGGTATCAGTATAGTATTAAATATAGCCTGGGCTGAGTAGGTATCAATATATCAGTATAGTATTAAATATAGCCTGGGCTGAGTAGGTATCAATATATCAGTATAGTATTAAATATAGCCTGGGCTGAGTAGGTATCAATATAGTATTAAATATAGCCTGGGCTGAGTAGGTATCAATATATCAGTATAGTATTAAATATAGCCTGGGCTGAGTAGGTATCAATATAGTATTAAATATAGCCTGGGCTGAGTAGGTATCAATATAGTATTAAATATAGCCTGGGCTGAGTAGGTATCAATATAGTATTAAATATAGCCTGGGCTGAGTAGGTATCAATATAGTATTAAATATAGCCTGGGCTGAGTAGGTATCAATATAGTATTAAATATAGCCTGGGCTGAGTAGGTATCAGTATAGTATTAAATATAGCCTAGGCTGAGTAGGTATCAGTATAGTATTAAATATAGCCTGGGCTGAGTAGGTATCAGT
This sequence comes from Oncorhynchus mykiss, assembly GCF_057628025.1. NCBI lineage: Eukaryota > Metazoa > Chordata > Actinopteri > Salmoniformes > Salmonidae > Oncorhynchus > Oncorhynchus mykiss. The sequence continues at coordinate 2,645,975 of NC_143027.1, forward strand.
ATAGTATTAAATATAGCCTGGGCTGAGTAGGTATCAGTATAGTATTAAATATAGCCTGGGCTGAGTAGGTATCAATATATCAGTATGGTATTAAATATAGCCTGGGCTGAGTAGGTATCAATATAGTATTAAATATAGCCTGGGCTGAGTAGGTATCAATATAGTATTAAATATAGCCTGGGCTGAGTAGGTATCAGTATAGTATTAAATATAGCCTGGGCTGAGTAGGTATCAGTATAGTATTAAATATAGCCTGGGCTGAGTAGGTATCAGTATAGTATTAAATATAGCCTGGGCTGAGTAGGTATCAGTATAGTATTAAATATAGCCTGGGCTGAGTAGGTATCAGTATAGTATTAAATATAGCCTGTGCTGAGTAGGTATCAGTATAGTATTAAATATAGCCTGGGCTGAGTAGGTATCAATATAGTATTAAATATAGCCTTGGCTGAGTAGGTATCAATATAGTATTAAATATAGCCTGGGCTGAGTAGGTATCAGTATAGTATTAAATATAGCCTGGGCTGAGTAGGTATCAGTATAGTATTAAATATAGCCTGGGCTGAGTAGGTATCAGTATAGTATTAAATATAGCCTGGCCTGAGTAGGTATCAGTATAGTATTAAATATAGCCTGGGCTGAGTAGGTATCAGTATAGTATTAAATATAGCCTGGGCTGAGTAGGTATCAGTATAGTATTAAATATAGCCTGGGCTGAGTAGGTATCAATATATCAGTATGGTATTAAATATAGCCTGGGCTGAGTAGGTATCAATATAGTATTAAATATAGCCTGGGCTGAGTAGGTATCAATATAGTATTAAATATAGCCTGGGCTGAGTAGGTATCAGTATAGTATTAAATATAGCCTGGGCTGAGTAGGTATCAGTATAGTATTAAATATAGCCTGGGCTGAGTAGGTATCAGTATAGTATTAAATATAGCCTGGGCTGAGTAGGTATCAGTATAGTATTAAATATAGCCTGGGCTGAGTAGGTATCAGTATAGTATTAAATATAGCCTGTGCTGAGTAGGTATCAGTATAGTATTAAATATAGCCTGGGCTGAGTAGGTATCAATATAGTATTAAATATAGCCTGGGCTGAGTAGGTATCAATATAGTATTAAATATAGCCTGGGCTGAGTAGGTATCAGTATAGTATTAAATATAGCCTGGGCTGAGTAGGTATCAGTATAGTATTAAATATAGCCTGGGCTGAGTAGGTATCAGTATAGTATTAAATATAGCCTGGCCTGAGTAGGTATCAGTATAGTATTAAATATAGCCTGGGCTGAGTAGGTATCAATATATCAGCATAGTATTAAATATAGCCTGGGCTGAGTAGGTATCAGTATAGTATTAAATATAGCCTGGGCTGAGTAAGTATCAGTATAGTATTAAATATAGCCTGAGTAGGTATCAATATAGTATTAAATATAGCCTGGGCTGAGTAGGTATCAATATAGTATTAAATATAACCTGGGCTGAGTAGGTATCAGTATAGTATTAAATATAGCCTGGGCTGAGTAGGTATCAATATATCAGTATAGTATTAAATATAGCCTGGGCTGAGTATGTATCAATATATCAGTATAGTATTAAATATAGCCTGGGCTGAGTAGGTATCAATATAGTATTAAATATAGCCTGGGCTGAGTAGGTATCAATATATCAGTATAGTATTAAATATAGCCTGGGCTGAGTAGGTATCAATATAGTATTAAATATAGCCTGGGCTGAGTAGGTATCAATATAGTATTAAATATAGCCTGGGCTGAGTAGGTATCAATATATCAGTATAGTATTAAATATAGCCTGGGCTGAGTAGGTATCAATATAGTATTAAATATAGCCTGGGCTGAGTAGGTATCAATATAGTATTAAATATAGCCTGGGCTGAGTAGGTATCAATATAGTATTAAATATAGCCTAGGCTGAGTAGGTATCAGTATAGTATTAAATATAGCCTGGGCTGAGTAGGTATCAGTATAGTTTTAAATATAGCCTGGGCTGAGTAGGTATCAGTATAGTATTAAATATAGCCTGGGCTGAGTAGGTATCAATATAGTATTAAATATAGCCTGTGCTGAGTAGGTATCAGTATAGTATTAAATATAGCCTGGGCTGAGTAGGTATCAGTATAGTATTAAATATAGCCTGGGCTGAGTAGGTGTCAGTATAGTATTAAATATAGCCTGGGCTGAGTAGGTATCAGTATAGTATTAAATATAGCCTGGGCTGAGTAGGTATCAATATATCAGCATAGTATTAAATATAGCTTGGGCTGAGTAGGTATCAGTATATCAGTATAGTATTAAATATAGCCTGGGCTGAGTAGGTATCAATATAGTATTAAAAATAGCCTGGGCTGAGTAGGTATCAATATAGTATTAAATATAGCCTGGGCTGAGTAGGTATCAATATAGTATTAAATATAGCCTGGGCTGAGTAGGTATCAATATAGTATTAAATATAGCCTGGGCTGAGTAGGTATCAGTATATCAGTATAATATTAAATATAGCCTGGGCTGAGTAGGTATCAATATATCAGTATAGTATTAAATATAGCCTGGGCTGAGTAGGTATCAGTATAGTATTAAATATAGCCTGGGCTGAGTAGGTATCAGTATAGTATTAAATATAGCCTGGGCTGAGTAGGTATCAGTATAGTATTAAATATAGCCTGGGCTGAGTAGGAATCAGTATAGCAGTATAGTATTAAATATAGCCTGGGCTGAGTAGGTATCAATATAGTATTAAATATAGCCTGGGCTGAGTAGGTATCAATATATCAGTATAGTATTAAATATAGCCTGGGCTGAGTAGGTATCAGTATAGTATTAAATATAGCCTGGGCTGAGTAGGTATCAGTATAGTATTAAATATAGCCTGGGCTGAGTAGGTATCAATATAGTATTAAAAATAGCCTGGGCTGAGTAGGTATCAGTATAGTATTAAATATAGCCTGGGCTGAGTAGGTATCAGTATAGTATTAAATATAGCCTGGGCTGAGTTGGTATCAGTATATCAGTATAGTATTAAATATAGCCTGGGCTGAGTAGGTATCAGTATAGTATTAAATATAGCCTGGGCTGAGAAGGTATCAGTATAGTATTAAATATAGCCTGGGCTGAGTAGGTATCAGTATAGTATTAAATATAGCCTGGGCTGAGTAGGTATCAGTATAGTATTAACTATAGCCTGGGCTGAGTAGGTATCAATATATCAGCATAGTATTAAATATAGCCTGGGCTGAGTAGGTATCAGTATAGTATTAAATATAGCCTGGGCTGAGTAGGTATCAGTATAGTGTTAAATATAGCCTGAGTAGGTATAAATATAGTATTAAATATAGCCTGGGCTGAGTAGGTATCGATATAGTATTAAATATAGCCTGGGCTGAGTAGGTATCAATATAGTATTAAATATAGCCTGGGATGAGTAGGTATCAGTATATCAGTATAGTATTAAATATAGCCTGGGCTGAGTAGGTATCAATATATCAGTATAGTATTAAATATAGCTTGGGCTGAGTAGGTATCAGTATATCAGTATAGTATTAAATATAGCCTGGGCTGAGTAGGTATCAATATAGTATTAAATATAGCCTGGGCTGAGTAGGTATCAATATAGTAATAAATATAGCCTGGGCTGAGTAGGTATCAATATAGTATTAAATATAGCCTGGGCTGAGTAGGTATCAGTATAGTATTAAATATAGCCTGGGCTGAGTAGGTATCAGTATAGTATTAAATATAGCCTGGGCTGAGTAGGTATCAGTATAGTATTAAATATAGCCTGGGCTGAGTAGGTATCAGTATATCAGTATAGTATTAAATATAGCCTGGGCTGAGTAGGTATCAATATAGTATTAAATATAGCCTGGGCTGAGTAGGTATCAGTATAGTATTAAATATAGCCTGGGCTGAGTAGGTATCAATATAGTATTAAATATAACCTGGGCTGAGTAGGTATCAGTATAGTATTAAATATAGCCTGGGCTGAGTAGGTATCAGTATAGTATTAAATCTAGCCTGGGCTGAGTAGGTATCAATATATCAGTATGGTATTAAATATAGCCTGGGCTGAGTAGGTATCAATATAGTATTAAATATAGCCTGGGCTGAGTAGGTATCAATATAGTATTAAATATAGCCTGGGCTGAGTAGGTATCAGTATATCAGTATAGTATTAAATATAGCCTGGGCTGAGTAGGTATCAATATATCAGTATAGTATTAAATATAGCCTGGGCTGAGTAGGTATCAGTATATCAATATAGTATTAAATATAGCCTGGGCTGAGTAGGTATCAATATAATATTAAATATAGCCTGGGCTGATAAGGTATCAGTATAGTATTAAATATAGCCTGGGCTGAGTAGGTATCAGTATAGTATTAAATATAGCCTGGGCTGAGTAGGTATCAATATAGTATTAAATATATCCTGGGCTGAGTAGGTATCAGTATAGTATTAAATATAGCCTGGGCTGAGTAGGTATCAGTATAGTATTAAATATAGCCTGGGCTGAGTTGGTATCAGTATATCAGTATAGTATTAAATATAGCCTGGGCTGAGTAGGTATCAATATAGTATTAAATATAGCCTGGGCTGAGTAGGTATCAATATAGTATTAAATATAGCCTGGGCTGAGTAGGTATCAATATAGTATTAAATATAGCCTGGGCTGAGTAGGTATCAGTATAGTATTAAACATAGCCTAGGCTGAGTAGGTATCAGTATAGTATTAAATATAGCCTGGGCTGAGTAGGTATCAGTATAGTATTAAATATAGCCTGGGCTGAGTAGGTATCAGTATAGTATTAAATATAGCCTGGGCTGAGTAGGTATCAATATATCAGTATGGTATTAAATATAGCCTGGGCTGAGTAGGTATCAATATAGTATTAAATATAGCCTGGGCTGAGTAGGTATCAATATAGTATTAAATATAGCCTGGGCTGAGTAGGTATCAGTATAGTATTAAATATAGCCTGGGCTGAGTAGGTATCAGTATAGTATTAAATATAGCCTGGGCTGAGTAGGTATCAGTATAGTATTAAATATAGCCTGGGCTGAGTAGGTATCAGTATAGTATTAAATATAGCCTGGGCTGAGTAGGTATCAGTATAGTATTAAATATAGCCTGTGCTGAGTAGGTATCAGTATAGTATTAAATATAGCCTGGGCTGAGTAGGTATCAATATAGTATTAAATATAGCCTGGGCTGAGTAGGTATCAATATAGTATTAAATATATCCTGGGCTGAGTAGGTATCAGTATAGTATTAAATATAGCCTGGGCTGAGTAGGTATCAGTATAGTATTAAATATAGCCTGGGCTGAGTTGGTATCAGTATATCAGTATAGTATTAAATATAGCCTGGGCTGAGTAGGTATCAATATAGTATTAAATATAGCCTGGGCTGAGTAGGTATCAATATAGTATTAAATATAGCCTGGGCTGAGTAGGTATCAATATAGTATTAAATATAGCCTGGGCTGAGTAGGTATCAATATATCAGTATGGTATTAAATATAGCCTGGGCTGAGTAGGTATCAATATAGTATTAAATATAGCCTGGGCTGAGTAGGTATCAATATAGTATTAAATATAGCCTGGGCTGAGTAGGTATCAGTATAGTATTAAATATAGCCTGGGCTGAGTAGGTATCAGTATAGTATTAAATATAGCCTGGGCCGAGTAGGTATCAGTATAGTATTAAATATAGCCTGGGCTGAGTAGGTATCAGTATAGTATTAAATATAGCCTGGGCTGAGTAGGTATCAGTATAGTATTAAATATAGCCTGGGCTGAGTAGGTATCAGTATAGTATTAAATATAGCCTGGGCTGAGTAGGTATCAATATAGTATTAAATATAGCCTGGGCTGAGTAGGCATCAATATAGTATTAAATATAGCCTGGGCTGAGTAGGTATCAGTATAGTATTAAATATAGCCTGGGCTGAGTAGGTATCAGTATAGTATTAAATATAGCCTGGGCTGAGTAGGTATCAGTATAGTATTAAATATAGCCTGGCCTGAGTAGGTATCAGTATAGTATTAAATATAGCCTGGGCTGAGTAGGTATCAATATATCAGCATAGTATTAAATATAGCCTGGGCTGAGTAGGTATCAGTATAGTATTAAATATAGCCTGGGCTGAGTAAGTATCAGTATAGTATTAAATATAGCCTGAGTAGGTATCAATATAGTATTAAATATAGCCTGGGCTGAGTAGGTATCAATATAGTATTAAATATAACCTGGGCTGAGTAGGTATCAGTATAGTATTAAATATAGCCTGGGCTGAGTAGGTATCAATATATCAGTATAGTATTAAATATAGCCTGGGCTGAGTAGGTATCAATATATCAGTATAGTATTAAATATAGCCTGGGCTGAGTAGGTATCAATATAGTATTAAATATAGCCTGGGCTGAGTAGGTATCAATATATCAGTATAGTATTAAATATAGCCTGGGCTGAGTAGGTATCAATATAGTATTAAATATAGCCTGGGCTGAGTAGGTATCAATATAGTATTAAATATAGCCTGGGCTGAGTAGGTATCAATATAGTATTAAATATAGCCTGGGCTGAGTAGGTATCAATATAGTATTAAATATAGCCTGGGCTGAGTAGGTATCAATATAGTATTAAATATAGCCTGGGCTGAGTAGGTATCAGTATAGTATTAAATATAGCCTAGGCTGAGTAGGTATCAGTATAGTATTAAATATAGCCTGGGCTGAGTAGGTATCAGTATAGTATTAAATATAGCCTGGGCTGAGTAGGTATCAGTATAGTATTAAATATAGCCTGGGCTGAGTAGGTATCAATATATCAGTATGGTATTAAATATAGCCTGGGCTGAGTAGGTATCAATATATTATTAAATATAGCCTGGGCCGAGTAGGTATCAATATAGTATTAAATATAGCCTGGGCTGAGTAGGTATCAGTATAGTATTAAATATAGCCTGGGCTGAGTAGGTATCAGTATAGTATTAAATATAGCCTGGGCTGAGTAGGTATCAGTATAGTATTAAATATAGCCTGGGCTGAGTAGGTATCAGTATAGTATTAAATATAGCCTGGGCTGAGTAGGTATCAATATAGTATTAAATATAGCCTGGGCTGAGTAGGTATCAATATAGTATTAAATATAGCCTGTGCTGAGTAGGTATCAGTATAGTATTAAATATAGCCTGGGCTGAGTAGGTATCAGTATAGTATTAAATATAGCCTGGGCTGAGTAGGTGTCAGTATAGTATTAAATATAGCCTGGGCTGAGTAGGTATCAGTATAGTATTAAATATAGCCTGGGCTGAGTAGGTATCAATATATCAGCATAGTATTAAATATAGCCTGGGCTGAGTAGGTATCAGTATATCAGTATAGTATTAAATATAGCCTGGGCTGAGTAGGTATCAATATAGTATTAAAAATAGCCTGGGCTGAGTAGGTATCAATATAGTATTAAATATAGCCTGGGCTGAGTAGGTATCAATATAGTATTAAATATAGCCTGGGCTGAGTAGGTATCAATATAGTATTAAATATAGCCTGGGCTGAGTAGGTATCAGTATATCAGTATAATATTAAATATAGCCTGGGCTGAGTAGGTATCAATATATCAGTATAGTATTAAATATAGCCTGGGCTGAGTAGGTATCAGTATAGTATTAAATATAGCCTGGGCTGAGTAGGTATCAGTATAGTATTAAATATAGCCTGGGCTGAGTAGGTATCAGTATAGTATTAAATATAGCCTGGGCTGAGTAGGAATCAGTATAGCAGTATAGTATTAAATATAGCCTGGGCTGAGTAGGTATCAATATATCAGTATAGTATTAAATATAGCCTGGGCTGAGTAGGTATCAATATATTATTAAATATAGCCTGGGCTGAGTAGGTATCAGTATAGTATTAAATATAGCCTGGGCTGAGTAGGTATCAGTATAGTATTAAATATAGCCTGGGCTGAGTAGGTATCAATATAGTATTAAAAATAGCCTGGGCTGAGTAGGTATCAGTATAGTATTAAATATAGCCTGGGCTGAGTAGGTATCAGTATAGTATTAAATATAGCCTGGGCTGACTTGGTATCAGTATATCAGTATAGTATTAAATATAGCCTGGGCTGAGTAGGTATCAGTATAGTATTAAATATAGCCTGGGCTGAGAAGGTATCAGTATAGTATTAAATATAGCCTGGGCTGAGTAGTCATGATGTTTGGCATACTGCTGCTTTCCTCGGCTACCACGTCTCTTCCTGTTTGCTCTAGTTCAGGATGTGTTTATTGCAGTCACCAACCTTTTTCTGAGCCAAAAAAAACAGGCCGAGAAAAACACAAAAAAACATGACTTGAAAAAAATATAAGATCGACCGAACCAGGTGCAGCTTATAAAGCCTTCATAAACACTACATAAATGTATTTCAAATCATTCTATAACCCTATGTCATGCTTTATAAAAGGTTCATAAATGTGGCATGACTATGTGACATAAACCTTAGTAATGTTCTGTGTTCACAACAATGCTTCATCAGGGGATGATGTTTGAGGTGGTGTGGTTGAGACACTACTGAGTATTCCCTGTGAAACCACACCACATCTACAGTCTACAGACCCTACTGAGTATTCCCTGTGAAACCACACCACATCTACAGTCTACAGACCCTACTGAGTATTCCCTGTGAAACCACACCACATCTACAGTCTACAGACCCTACTGAGTATTCCCTGTGAAACCACACCACATCTACAGTCTACAGACCCTACTGAGTATTCCCTGTGAAACCACACCACATCTACAGTCTACAGACCCTACTGAGTATTCCCTGTGAAACCACACCACATCTACAGTCTACAGACCCTATTGAGTATTCCCCTGTGAAACCACACCACATCTACAGTCTACAGACCCTACTGAGTATTCCCCGTGAAACCACACCACATCTACAGTCTACAGACCCTACTGAGTATTCCCTGTGAAACCACACCACATCTACAGTCTACAGACCCTACTGAGTATTCCCCGTGAAACCACACCACATCTACAGTCTACAGACCCTACTGAGTATTCCCTGTGAAACCACACCACATCTACAGTCTACAGACCCTACTGAGTATTCCCCGTGAAACCACACCACATCTACAGTCTACAGACCCTACTGAGTATTCCCCGTGAAACCACACCACATCTACAGTCTACAGACCCTACTGAGTATTCCCTGTGAAACCACACCACATCTACAGTCTACAGACCCTACTGAGTATTCCCTGTGAAACCACACCACATCTACAGTCTACAGATCCTACTGAGTATTCCCTGTGAAACCACACCACATCTACAGTCTACAGACCCTACTGAGTATTCCCTGTGAAACCACACCACATCTACAGTCTACAGACCCTACTGAGTATTCCCTGTGAAACCACACCACATCTACAGTCTACAGACCCTACTGAGTATTCCCCGTGAAACCACACCACATCTACAGTCTACAGACCCTACTGAGTATTCCCTGTGAATCCACACCACATCCACAGTCTACAGACCCTACTGAGTATTCCCTGTGAAACCACACCACATCTACAGTCTACAGACCCTACTGAGCATTCCCTGTGAAACCACACCACATCTACAGTCTACAGACCCTACTGAGTATTCCCTGTGAAACCACACCACATCTACAGTCTACAGACCCTACTGAGCATTCCCTGTGAAACCACACCACATCTACAGTCTACAGACCCTACTGAGTATTCCCTGTGAAACCACACCACATCTACAGTCTACAGACCCTACTGAGTATTCCCTGTGAAACCACACCACATCTACAGTCTACAGACCCTACTGAGTATTCCCCTGTGAAACCACACCACATCTACAGTCTACAGACCCTACTGAGTATTCCCTGTGAAACCACACCACATCTACAGTCTACAGACCCTACTGAGTATTCCCTGTGAAACCACACCACATCTACAGTCTACAGACCCTACTGAGTATTCCCTGTGAAACCACACCACATCTACAGTCTACAGACCCTACTGATTATTCCCCTGTGAAACCACACCACATCTACAGTCTACAGACCCTACTGAGTATTCCCTGCCAACAGGGCTTCTGAATCAAGTGCACCTACCACCAACAGGGCTTCTGAATCAAGTGCACCTACCACCAACAGGGCTTCTGAATCAAGTGCACCTACCACCAACAGGGCTTCTGAATCAAGTGCACCTACTGCCAACAGGGCTTCTGAATCAAGTGCACCTACTGCCAACAGGGCTTCTGAATCAAGTGCACCTACTGCCAACAGGGTTTCTGAATCAAGTGCACCTACTGCCAACAGGGCTTCTGAATCAAGTGCACCTACTGCCAACAGGGTTTCTGAATCATGTGCACCTATCCACCAACAGGGTTTCTGAATCAAGTGCACCTACTGCCAACAGTGATTCTGAATCAAGTGAACCTACTGCCAACAGGGCTTCTGAATCAAGTGCACCTACTGCCAACAGGGCCAACCCAGACAGGATGACCACATCAGGGACTCAACCCACTCAGGTGATGCACCCCCTCCAGGGACGGCATGAGAGAGCCCCAGTAAGCCAGTGACTCAGCCCCTGTAATAGGATTAGAGGCAGAGAATCCCAGTGGAAAGAGGGGAACCGGCCAGGCAGGGTTTCTGAATCAAGTGCACCTAACCACCAACAGGGTTTCTGAATCAAGTGCCCCTACCACCAACAGTAGAACACTAAATAAATGAGCACAAGCCTTTATGCCTTTATCATTGGCTTTTCTAAAGAAATGTTTGGTGATCGACTTGGAAGGCCTTGATCCACCGGTTGGTGACCACTGGTTTATTGTGTTCCACTCAGACGATAATGACATACATAATGTCACTGAAATGGCTTGGAAACTGAAATAATATGCAGTCAGAGATTTTAGAGCTGCATCAAGATAGCTGGAAGGGTAACAGGATGATTTACACTGTTAATATGCTTCTCACTTATTCTGACATCTCCCCTCCTCCTCCTCTCCTCCTCCATCTCCTGTCCTTCTCCTCTCCTGCTCCTCTACATCTCCTCTCCTCCTCCTCTCCTCTCCATCTCCCCTCCTCCTCCTCTCCTTCTCCCTATATCTCCTCTCCATCTCCTCTCCTCCTCCTCTCTCCTCCTCTCCATCTCCTGTCCTCCTACTCTCCGTCTCCTGTCCTCCTCCTCTTCATCTCCTGTCCTCCTCCTCTCCATCTCCTCCTCTCCATCTCCCCTCCTCCTCCTCTCCTCCTCCTCTCCAATCTCCTCTCCATCTCCCTACATCTCTCCTCCTCCTCTCCATCTCCTCTCCTCCTCCATCTCCTGTCCTCCTCCTCTTCATCTCCTGTCCTCCTCCTCTCCATCTCCCCACCTCCTCCTCTCCATCTCCCCTCCTCCTCCTCTCCATCTCCTCTCCTTCTCCCTACATCTCTCCTCCTCCTCCTCTCCATCTCCTCTCCTCCTCCATCTCCTGTCCTCCTCCTCTTCATCTCCTGTCCTCCTCCTCTCCATCTCCTCCTCTCCATCTCCCCTCCTCCTCCTCTCCTCCTCCTCTCCATCTTCTCTCCTTCGCCCTACATCTCTCATCCGCCTCTCCATCTCCTCTCCTCCTCCATCTCCTGTCCTCCTCCTCTCCTCCATCTCCTGTCCTCCTCCTCTCCATCTCCTCTCATCCTCCTCCTCTCCTTCTCCCTACATCTTCTCTCCTCCTCCCTCTCCTGTCCTCCTCCTCTCCTCTTCTCTACAGTTACCTGGCTGACCAGTGCTGGAATGGCGGCTGCATCTACCTGATCATGCTCCGGAGGATCAAGCGCAAAGCCCCTCTCCCTCCATGCAATGGAAACAGCAAAGTCACCAACAGTGGTGGCTCCGCCCACTCCCTGGACGACCTGAGCGGCATCTCCTCCGAGCCTCCCAGTAGCCTGCTGACGCAGAACGGCGATGGCAAACGTTTGCGAAAGTTCGGCGTCATCTCCCGGTCGTCGTTAAATCGTGATAGTACGGACGGTAGCTGTGACGATGGCGGCAGAGAGACACTGGAGAATGGTTACCACGGCTACAGAGGATCCACGGTATCCATGGATATGGAGGTCACGCCCCCTGAGGGGAGACCAGGAAGGAAGGATGAGGGGCCCATGACTGTCCTGCCCCCTCTAGCGATCCCCCGCAACCTGCTGAACAGTGGAGGGACCGCCACCCTGCCGAACCGCTCCCACAGGGGACTGTCAGAACACAAGACAGAGTCATTCAGCAGTGATACCTCCAGTCAGGTAAGACAGACAGTCTCTAAGCAGTGATACCTCCAGTCAGGTAAGACAGACAGTCTCTAAGCAGTGATACCTCCAGTCAGGTAAGACAGACAGTCTCTAAGCAGTGATACCTCCAGTCAGGTAAGACAGACAGTCTCTAAGCAGTGATACCTCCAGTCAGGTAAGACAGACAGTCTCTAAGCAGTGATACCTCCAGTCAGGTAAGTCTGACAGTCTCTAAGCAGTGATACCTCCAGTCAGGTAAGACAGACAGTCTCTAAGCAGTGATACCTCCAGTCAGGTAAGACAGACAGTCTCTAAGCAGTGATACCTCCAGTCAGGTAAGACAGACAGTCTCTAAGCAGTGATACCTCCAGTCAGGTAAGACAGACAGTCTCTAAGCAGTGATACCTCCAGTCAGGTAAGACAGACAGTCTCTAAGCAGTGATAGCTCCAGTCAGGTAAGACAGACAGTCTCTAAGCAGTGATAGCTCCAGTCAGGTAAGACAGACAGTCTCTAATTAGTTATACCTCCAGTCAGGTAAGACAGACAGTCTCTAAGCAGTGATACCTCCAGTCAGGTAAGACAGACAGTCTCTAAGCAGTGATACCTCCAGTCAGGTAAGACAGACAGTCTCTAAGCAGTGATACCTCCAGTCAGGTAAGACAGACAGTCTCTAAGCAGTGATACCTCCAGTCAGGTAAGACAGACAGTCTCTAAGCAGTGATACCTCCAGTCAGGTAAGACAGACAGTCTCTAAGCAGTGATACCTCCAGTCAGGTAAGACAGACAGTCTCTAAGCAGTGATACCTCCAGTCAGGTAAGACAGACAGTCTCTAAGCAGTGATACCTCCAGTCAGGTAAGACAGACAGTCTCTAAGCAGTGATACCTCCAGTCAGGTAAGACAGACAGTCTCTAAGCAGTGATACCTCCAGTCAGGTAAGACAGACAGTCTCTAAGCAGTGATAGCTCCAGTCAGGTAAGACAGACAGTCTCTAAGCAGTGATACCTCCAGTCAGGTAAGACAGACAGTCTCTAATTAGTGATACCTCCAGTCAGGTAAGACAGACAGTCTCTAAGCAGTGATACCTCCAGTCAGGTAAGACAGACAGTCTCTAAGCAGTGATACCTCCAGTCAGGTAAGACAGACAGTCTCTAAGCAGTGATACCTCCAGTCAGGTAAGACAGACAGTCTCTAAGCAGTGATACCTCCAGTCAGGTAAGACAGACAGTCTCTAAGCAGTGATACCTCCAGTCAGGTAAGACAGACAGTCTCTAAGCAGTGATACCTCCAGTCAGGTAAGACAGACAGTCTCTAAGCAGTGATACCTCCAGTCAGGTAAGACAGACAGTCTCTAAGCAGTGATACCTCCAGTCAGGTAAGACAGACAGTCTCTAAGCAGTGATACCTCCAGTCAGGTAAGACAGACAGTCTCTAAGCAGTGATACCTCCAGTCAGGTAAGACAGACAGTCTCTAAGCAGTGATACCTCCAGTCAGGTAAGACAGACAGTCTCTAAGCAGTGATACCTCCAGTCAGGTAAGACAGACAGTCTCTAAGCAGTGATACCTCCAGTCAGGTAAGACAGACAGTCTCTAAGCAGTGATACCTCCAGTCAGGTAAGACAGACAGTCTCTAAGCAGTGATACCTCCAGTCAGGTAAGACAGACAGTCTCTAAGCAGTGATACCTCCAGTCAGGTTAGACAGACAGTCTCTAAGCAGTGATACCTCCAGTCAGGTAAGACAGACAGTCTCTAAGCAGTGATAGCTCCAGTCAGGTAAGACAGACAGTCTCTAAGCAGTGATACCTCCAGTCAGGTAAGACAGACAGTCTCTAAGCAGTGATACCTCCAGTCAGGTAAGACAGACAGTCTCTAAGCAGTGATACCTCCAGTCAGGTAAGACAGACAGTCTCTAAGCAGTGATACCTCCAGTCAGGTAAGACAGACAGTCTCTAAGCAGTGATACCTCCAGTCAGGTAAGACAGACAGTCTCTAAGCAGTGATACCTCCAGTCAGGTTAGACAGAGCACTTCTTGCAGTGACATGGGTCCAACACATTGGTCTAATGGAGCTGCTTGATTTAGTCTTCTCGGTACAATGGAACTATTGGAATAGTAAAATATCACAACTCATAAGCTAAATTAAGTGCAAAGTATTTAAGTATTTGACACCTACAGCACCTCAGGGAAGTATTCAGACCCCTTGACTTTTTCCACATTATATTACGTTACAGCCTCATTCTAAAATCGATTAAATAGTTTTTTCCCTGCATTATACACCGTAATGACAAAGCAAAAATTTACAAATGTATAAAAAAAACAACAACAACTGAAATATCACATTTCCATAAGTATTCAGACCCTTTACTCCGTTCTTTGTTGAAACACCTTTGGTAGTGATTACAGCCTCGAGTCTCCTTGGGTTTGACGCTACAAGCTTGGTACACCTGTATTTGGGGAGTTTCTCCCATTCTTCTCTGCAGATCCTCTCAAGATCTGTCAGGTTGGATGGGGAGCGTCGCTGCACAGCTATTTTCAGGTCTCTCTAGAGATGTTCGATTGGATTCAAGTCCGGGCTGTGGCTAGGCCACTCAAGGACATTGAGAGACTTGTCCTGAAGCCACTCCTACGTTGTCTTGGCTGTGTGCTTAGGGTTTTTGTTCTGTTGGAAGGTGAACCTTCGCCCCAGTCTGAGGTCCTGAGTGCTCTGGAGCAGGTTTTCATCAAGGAACTCTCTGTACTTTGCTCCCTTCATCTTTGCCTTGATCCTGACTACTCTCCCAGCAACGACCTGGGGAATAGTTACAGGGGAGAGGAGGGGGATGAATGAACCAATTGTAAACTGGGGATTATTATGGTACTGGAACTTACCCTGTAAATAGTCACCTTCCCCCTACACATATCTACCTCCTATAGTATGGTATTTACTGACCCTGTATATAGTATGGTATTAACTGACCCTGTATATAGTATGGTATTAACTAACCCTGTATATAGTATGGTATTAACCTGACCCTGTATATAGTATGGTATTGACTGACCCTGTATATAGTATGGTATTAACTGACCCTGTATATAGTATGGTATTAACTGACCCTGTATATAGTATGGTATTAACTGACCCTGTATATAGTATGGTATTAACTGACCCTGTATATAGTATGGTATTAACTGACCCTGTATATAGTATGGTATTGACTAACCCTGTATATAGTATGGTACTGACTGACCCTGTATATAGTATGATATTGACTGACCCTGTATATAGTATGGTATTAACTGACCCTGTATATAGTGTGGTATTAACTGACCCTGTATATAGTATGGTATTAACTGACCCTGTATATAGTATGATATTAACTGACCCTGTATATAGTATGGTATTAACTGACCCTGTATATAGTATGGTATTAACTGACCCTGTATATAGTATGGTATTGACTGACCCTGTATATAGTATTAACTGACCCTGTATATAGTGTGGTATTAACTGACCCTGTATATAGTATGGTATTAACTGATCCTGTATATAGTGTGGTATTAACTGACCCTGTATATAGTGTGGTATTAACTGATCCTGTATATAGTATGGTATTAACTGACCACGTATTTAACTACTGACCCTGTATATAGTATGGTATTGACTGACCCTGTATATAGTATTAACTGACCCTGTATATAGTGTGGTATTAACTGACCCTGTATATAGTATGGTATTAACTGACCCTGTATATAGTGTGGTATTAACTGACCCTGTATATAGTGTGGTATTAACTGATCCTGTATATAGTATGGTATTAACTGACCACGTATATAACTACTGACCCTGTATATAGTATGGTATTAACTGACCCTGTATATAGTGTGGTATTAACTGGCCCTGTATATAGTGTGGTATTAACTGACCCTGTATATAGTGTGGTATTAACTGACCCTGTATATAGTATGGTATTAACTGACCCTGTATATAGTATGGTATTAACTGACCCTGTATATAGTATGGTATTAACTGACCCTGTATATAGTATGGTATTAACTGACCCTGTATATAGTATGGTATTAACTGACCCTGTATATAGTATTAACTGACCCTGTATATAGTATGGTATTAACTGACCCTGTATATAGTATTAACTGACCCTGTATATAGTATGGTATTAACTGACCCTGTATATAGTATTAACTGACCCTGTATATAGTATGGTATTAACTGACCCTGTATATAGTATTAACTGACCCTGTATATAGTATTGTATTAACTGACCCTGTATATAGTATGGTATTAACTGACCCTGTATATAGTATGGTATTAACTGACCCTGTATATAGTATGGTATTAACTGACCCTGTATATAGTATGGTACTGACTGACCCTGTATATAGTATGATATTAACCTGACCCTGTATATTGTATGGTATTAACTGACCCTGTATATAGTATGGTATTAACTGACCCTGTATATAGTATGGTACTGACTGACCCTGTATATAGTATGATATTAACCTGACCCTCTATATAGTATGGTATTAACCTGACCCTGTATATAGTATGGTATTAACTGACCCTGCATATAGTATGGTATTAACTGACCCTGTATATAGTATTAACTGACCCTGTATATAGTATGGTATTAACTGACCCTGTATATAGTATTAACTGACCCTGTATATAGTATGGTATTAACTGACCCTGTATATAGTATTAACTGACCCTGTATATAGTATTGTATTAACTGACCCTGTATATAGTATTGTATTAACTGACCCTGTATATAGTATGGTATTAACTGACCCTGTATATAGTATGGTATTAACTGACCCTGTATATAGTATGGTATTAACTGACCCTGTATATAGTATGGTATTAACTGACCCTGTATATAGTATTGTATTAACTGACCCTGTATATAGTATGGTATTAACTGACCCTGTATATAGTATGGTATTAACTGACCCTGTATATAGTATGGTATTAACTGACCCTGTATATAGTGTGGTATTAACTGACCCTGTATATAGTATGGTATTAACTGACCCTGTATATAGTATGGTATTAACTGACCCTGTATATAGTATGGTATTAACTGACCCTGTATATAGTATGGTATTAACTAACCCTGTATATAGTATGGTATTAACTGACCCTGTATATAGTATGGTATTAACTGACCCTGTATATAGTATGGTATTAACTGACCCTGTATATAGTATGGTATTAACCTGACCCTGTATATAGTATGATATTAACTGACCCTGTATATAGTATGGTACTGAGTGACCCTGTATATAGTATGGTATTAACTGACCCTGCATATAGTATGGTATTAACTGACCCTGTATATAGTATGGTATTAACCTGACCCTGCATATAGTATGGTATTAACCTGACCCTGTATATAGTATGGTATTAACCTGACCCTGCATATAGTATGGTATTAACTGACCCTGTATATAGTATGGTACTAACTGACCCTGCATATAGTATGGTATTGAACTGACCCTGTATATAGTATGGTACTAACTGACCCTGCATATAGTATGGTATTAACTGACCCTGTATATAGTATGGTATTAACTGACCCTGTATATAGTATGGTACTAACTGACCCTGCATATGGTATGGTATTAACTGACCCTGTATATAGTATGGTATTAACTGACCCTGTATATAGTATGGTACTAACTGACCCTGCATATAGTATGGTATTGACTGACCCTGCATATAGTATGGTATTAACTGACCCTGCATATAGTATGGTATTAACTGACCCTGCATATAGTATGGTATTAACTGACCCTGTATATAGTATGGTATTAACTGACCCTGCATATAGTATGGTATTAACTGACCCTGTATATAGTATGGTATTAACCTGACCCTGTATATAGTATGGTATTAACCTGACCCTGTATATAGTATGGTATTAACCTGACCCTGTATATAGTATGGTATTAACTGACCCTGTATATAGTATGGTATTAACCTGACCCTGCATATAGTATGGTATTACCTGACCCTGTATATAGTATGGTATTAACTGACCCTGTATATAGTATGGTATTAACCTGACCCTGTATATAGTATGGTATTACCTGACCCTGTATATAGTATGGTATTAACTGACCCTGTATATAGTATGGTATTAACCTGACCCTGTATATAGTATGGTATTGACCTGACCCTGTATATAGTATGGTATTAACTGACCCTGTATATAGTATGGTATTAACTGACCCTGCATATAGTATGGTATTAACCTGACCCTGTATATAGTATGGTATTGACCTGACCCTGTATATAGTGTGGTATTAACTGACCCTGTATATAGTATGGTATTAACTGACCCTGTATATAGTATGGTATTAACTGACCCTGTATATAGTATGGTATTAACTGACCCTGTATATAGTATGGTATTGACCTGACCCTGTATATAGTATGGTATTAACTGACCCTGTATATAGTATGGTATTAACTGACCCTGCATATAGTATGGTATTAACCTGACCCTGTATATAGTATGGTATTGACCTGACCCTGTATATAGTGTGGTATTAACTGACCCTGTATATAGTATGGTATTAACTGACCCTGTATATAGTATGGTATTAACTGACCCTGTATATAGTATGGTATTAATTGACCCTGTATATAGTGTGGTATTGCCTAACCCTGTATATAGTATGGTATTAACTGACCCTGTATATAGTATGGTATTAACTGACCCTGCATATAGTATGGTATTAACTGACCCTGTATATAGTATGGTATTAACTGACCCTGTATATAGTATGGTATTAACTGACCCTGTATATAGTATGGTATTAACCCTGTATATAGTATGGTATTTACTGACCCTGTATATAGTATGGTATTAACCCTGTATATAGTATGGTATTGCCTAACCCTGTATATAGTGTGGTATTGCCTAACCCTGTATATAGTGTGGTATTGCCTAACCCTGTATATAGTATGGTATTAACCGACCCTGTATATAGTATGGTATTAACTGATCCTGTATATAGTATGGTATTAACTGACCCTGTATATAGTATGGTATTAACCTGACCCTGTATATAGTATGGTATTAACTGACCCTGTATATAGTATGGTATTAACCCTGTATATAGTATGGTATTAACTGACCCTGTATATAGTATGGTATTAACCCTGTATATAGTATGGTATTGCCTAACCCTGTATATAGTGTGGTATTGCCTAACCCTGTATATAGTATGGTATTAACCGACCCTGTATATAGTATGGTATTAACTGACCCTGTATATAGTATGGTATTAACCCTGTATATAGTATGGTATTGCCTAACCCTGTATATAGTATGGTATTAACTGACCCTGTATATAGTATGGTATTAACCCTGTATATAGTATGGTATTGCCTAACCCTGTATATAGTATGGTATTAACTGACCCTGTATATAGTATGGTATTAACCCTGTATATAGTATGGTATTAACTGACCCTGTATATAGTATGGTATTAACCCTGTATATAGTATGGTATTGCCTAACCCTGTATATAGTGTGGTATTGCCTAACCCTGTATATAGTATGGTATTAACCGACCCTGTATATAGTATGGTATTAACTGACCCTGTATATAGTATGGTATTAACTGACCCTGTATATAGTGTGGTATTGCCTAACCCTGTATATAGTATGGTATTAACTGATCCTGTATATAGTATGGTATTAACTGACCCTGTATATAGTATGGTACTGACTGACCCTGTATATAGTATGGTATTGACTGACCCTGTATATAGTATGGTATTAACCCTGTATATAGTATGGTACTAACTGACCCTGTATATAGTATGGTATTAACCCTGTATATAGTATGGTACTGACTGACCCTGTATATAGTATGGTACTGACTGACCCTGTATATAGTATGGTATTGACTGACCCTGTATATAGTATGGTATTAACCCTGTATATAGTATGGTACTAACTGACCCTGTATATAGTATGGTATTAACCCTGTATATAGTATGGTACTGACTGACCCTGTATATAGTATGGTACTATCTGACCCTGTATATAGTATGGTACTGACTGACCCTGTATATAGTATGGTACTGACTGACCCTGTATATAGTATGGTACTATCTGACCCTGTATATAGTATGGTACTGACTGACCCTGTATATAGTATGGTACTGACTGACCCTGTATATAGTATGGTACTGACTGACCCTGTATATAGTATGGTATTGACTGACCCTGTATATAGTATGGTATTAACCCTGTATATAGTATGGTATTGCCTACACAACACTGCCCCAGTGGGAGTACGTTAAATGTCAATGCGCTCTACAAAGTGACAGAAAACGACATTGCGACACTGCGCTACACTCCGTTGGGTATAAATCAGCATTTAGCCAATCAGAGCGGGTTAGGCTGCCTTGAAGACCTGGCAGGCCTGGCTAGTTTAGAGATTGAAGACAAGGCATTATGCAAGATGGATGGGTCACTTCCAGACATTAATGAGACCAAACTGAGGAGACAAACAGTAGTAGTGAAAGACGTGAGAAAGTCTGTTGTTCATAGAGTCCCGTCTTCCTTCTGATTGGGGATGACGTTAGCTGCATGTTGAGTTAGCTTTTCTTCAGAAATACTGTAATCCTGCCAACAAACTCTCCCTTGTACACCCATGAGTCATCCACAGTGACTAACCTCACCACAGAACCACAGACAAAGTGGATCAATGCTAAGCAAATACACACAACAGCACGCTACTGTTAACTCTGACTACTGTTAACTCTGACTACTGTTAACTCTGACTACTGTTAACTCTGACTACTGTTAACTCTAACTACTGTTAACTCTAACTACTGTTAACTCTGGCTACTGTTAACTCTGACTACTGTTAACTCTAACTACTGTTAACTCTGACTACTGTTAACTCTGACTACTGTTAACTCTGGCTACTGTTAACTCTGACTACTGTTAACTCTGACTACTGTTAACTCTGACTACTGTTAACTCTAACTACTGTTAACTCTAACTACTGTTACGGTTTCTACTGTAAAGCTCCTACAGATGCTGAACCCAATATTCATGCGTTGGATGATTCAACATGCAGTTATTTCATTAAAGAATACTACAGTTTACTATAGAATGCAAGAGTACTTACTAGAGAATACTGTGGTAAACTGTAGAGTACTATAGTAAATACTACAGTATTTTCCACAAAGAAACACTGTCGTAAATACTACAAAAATATCCCCAAAAACACTGCAGTCTGCAAAAATACTACATTTTTTTGTAACTATAGTAAATACTACAGTAATGTCCGCAGAAACACTACACTTTTTTAACTATAGTAAAACAGTATTTAAATTCCCCATTCTCCTCCCCATATAGAAATTGGTACCACCCGTAAGTGAGAAACCTACATGCCAAGTATACACCATACATTATGCTCTACACAGGCTATAGAAAAGAGGTCAAGCTCTGTATGTTCTGTTCAGACCCCAGACCTACAGCTTATGGAAAATGTACATTTTCTGTTGTTGTCGTATTTCTCCAGTAGGTTTCCTGAAGGCGAACGCCTCTACGTCAAAGATAAGAAAACAAAAGCACTATTATTGAATACTACAGAAATATACGTAAAAACACAACAGTATATACCTTCAGTTTTCTTTTACCACAGTATTTATACTATATACTATAGAGTAAACTACAATAAAGTCTCCAAAAAAATTACTACAGTAAAAACTATAATATTCCAACCATAGTACACACTATAGTATATGTTTCGTGTGAGATACACCTGAAAGACGTGTATACAAGATAACAGTGTTTCTGGTTGATCCAGCCTCTCTTGTGTTCTATGAGACTGTCTGAGGAGTTCAGGAGGGATTGGAAGCGTGAAAACGGGGAAAAGTAACACAGCGTGGGAACTCAACGGAGATGTGACTGACTGTGACATGTCGGAAGGGCCTTGTTGAATATCAGCTATGCCGACGCACTGCGACTCCACCCAGTGTCAGATGGTCTGTTGTTTTGGTCTTTGTCTCTACAAATAATTAAGAAAGTTGCACACTCTTGTCTCCGTGTTGTTGCTACGTTTCGGCTGAAGAGCTTTCATCAGGGTGAGTTGTTCTGTCTCTCTCTCACTGTTAGCGAAATACCATTCATGACTAATGGCTGTAGTTGGTGTCAGGCTCTTCCACCGTTGGTCTAAAAGCCAGTCAGGACTAGGAGAGGACTTGCCGTTTTGATGTTGTTTGAATTAAAGAGTGGGGTTCAACAGAGAGAGAGAGGAGAGGACTAACCATTGGGTTAGGGTTGGGAGAGGAGAGGACTAGCTGTTGGGTTAGGGTTGGGAGAGGAAAGGACTAACTGCTGGGTTAGGGTTGGGAGAGGAGAGGACTAACGGCTGGGTTAAGGTTGGGAGAGGAGAGGACTAGCTGTTGGGTTAGGATTGGGAGAGGAGAGGACTAACTGCTGGGTTAGGGTTGGGAGAGGAGAGGACTAGCTGTTGGGTTAGGGTTGGGAGAGGAGAGGAGAGGACTAGCTGTTGGGTTAGGGTTGGGAGAGGAGAGGACTAACTGCTGGGTTAGGGTTGGGAGAGGAGAGGACTAGCTGTTGGGTTAGGATTGGGAGAGGAGAGGACTAACTGCTGGGTTAGGGTTGGGAGAGGAGAGGACTAGCTGTTTGGTTAGGGTTGGGAGAGGAGAGGACTAACTGCTGGGTTAGGGTTGGGAGAGGAGAGGACTTACTGCTGGGTTAGGGTTGGGAGAGGAGAGGAGAGGACTAGCTGTTGGGTTAGGGTTGGGAGAGGAGAGGACTAACTGCTGGGTTAGGGTTGGGAGAGGAGAGGACTAACTGCTGGGTTAGGGTTGGGAGAGGAGAGGACTAACTGCTGGGTTTGGGTTGGGAAAGGAGAGGACTAACCGTTGGATAAGGGTTAGGGTTGGGAGAGGAGAGGACTCACCGTTGGATAAGGTTTAGGGTTGGGAGGTGAAATGAAAGGACTAACCGTTGGATAAGGTTTAGGGTTGGGAGAGGACTCACCGTTGGATAATGGTTAGGGTTGGGAGGTGAAAGGAGAGGACTAACCGTTGGATAATGGTTAGGGTTGGGAGGTGAAAGGAGAGGACCAACCGTTGGATAAGGGTTAGGGTTGGGAGGTGTAAGGAGAGGACTAACCGTTGGATAAGGTTTAGGGTTGGGAGAGGAGAGGACTAACCGTTGGATAAGGGTTAGGGTTGGGAGGTGAAATGAAAGGACTCACCGTTGGATAAGGAAGGGTTAGGGTTGGGAGGTGAAAGGAGAGGACTAACCGTTGGATAAGGGTTAGGGTTGGGAGAGGAGAGGACTAACCGTTGGATAAGGGTTAGGGTTGGGAGAGGAGAGGACTCACCGTTGGATAAGGGTTAGGGTTGGGAGAGGACTCACCGTTGGATAAGGGTTAGGGTTGGGAGGTGAAATGAAAGGACTCACCGTTGGATAAGGGTTAGGGTTGGGAGAGGACTAACCGTTGGATAAGGGTTAGGGTTGGGAGAGGAGAGGACTAACCGTTGGATAAGGGTTAGGGTTGGGAGAGGAGAGGACTCACCGTTGGATAAGGGTTAGGGTTGGGAGGTGTAAGGAGAGGACTAACCGTTGGATAAGGTTTAGGGTTGGGAGGTGAAATGAAAGGACTCACCGTTGGATAAGGGTTAGGGTTGGGAGAGGAGAGGACTCACCGTTGGATAAGGGTTAGGGTTGGGAGAGGACTCACCGTTGGATAAGGGTTAGGGTTGGGAGGTGAAATGAAAGGACTCACCGTTGGATAAGGGTTAGGGTTGGGAGAGGACTCACCGTTGGATAAGGGTTAGGGTTGGGAGAGGAGAGGACTAACCGTTGGATAAGGGTTAGGGTTGGGAGAGGAGAGGACTAACCGTTGGATAAGGGTTAGGGTTGGGAGAGGACTCACCGTTGGATAAGGGTTAGGGTTGGGAGAGGAGAGGACTAACCGTTGGATAAGGGATAGGGTTGGGAGAGGAGAGGACTAACCGTTGGATAAGGGTTAGGGTTGGGAGAGGAGAGGACTCACCGTTGGATAAGGGTTAGGGTTGGGAGAGGACTAACCGTTGGATAAGGGTTAGGGTTGGGAGAGGAGAGGACTAACCGTTGGATAAGGGTTAGGGTTGGGAGGTGAAATGAAAGGACTAGCCCAGACAAGTGTGTCCTTGGCTGACTCACTGTCCTCAGGCACTTCCCTACCTACCTACCTGTCATCACTCACAACACACAACATCTTCAGACAGGACAGGACAGGACAGTGACTTGGTAATACTCACGCTCCCAGAGTGTCTGTTTGTGTCTTACTCACTACTCACACACTCAGGGTTCTTCTCTTTACTAAACTTTCCTAGACTGTTTGTTTTTCTCCGAGCAAAACCGTTAACAGAAATGGGAACAGCAAAAGTGAATCTGCAACAGGTTTTAATCTTTCTTAGTGTTCAACAAGCTTTCCCTGCCCTTAACCTTGTTCTGAACACCTCCAAAACAAAGGTCATGTGGTTTGGTAAGAAGAATGCCCCTCTTCCCACAGGTGTGATTACTACCTCTGAGGGTTTAGAGCTTGAGGTAGTCACCTCATACAAGTCCTTAGGAGTATGGCTAGACGGTACACTGTCCTTCTCTCAGCACATATCAAAGCTGCAGGCTAAAGTTAAATCTAGACTTGGTTTCCTCTATCGTAATCGCTCCTCTTTCACCCCAGCTGCCAAATTAACCCTGATTCAGATGACCATCCTACCCATGCTAGATTACGAAGATGTAATTTATAGATCGGCAGGTAAGGGTGCTCTGGAACGGCTAGATGTTCTTTACCATTCGGCCATCTGATTTTCCACCAATGCTCCTGATAGGACACATCACTGCACTCTATACTCCTCTGTAAACTCATCTCTGTTTCCCCGTCACAAGACCCACTGGTTGATGCTTATTTATAAAACCCTCTTAGACCTCACTCCACCCTATCTGAGATATCATCCTCTACATACAACACCCGTTCTGCCAGTCACATTGACGGTTACATGGCAAACTGTGGGTTACATGCCAAACATTAAGAACACCTTCCTAATAATGAGTTGCCCCCTCCCCCTTTTGGCCCTCTGAACAGCCTCACTTCATCGGGGCATGGACTAAAGCTTTCCACAGGATGTCTAAAGCTTTCCACAGGATGTCTAAAGCTTTCCACAGGGATGTCTAAAGCTTTCCACAGGATGTCTAAAGCTTTCCACGAGGATGTCTAAAGCTTTCCACAGGGATGTCTAAAGCTTTCCACAGGGATGTCTAAAGCTTTCCACGAGGATGTCTAAAGCTTTCCACAGGGATGTCTAAAGCTTTCCACAGGGATGTCTAAAGCTTTCCACAGGGATGTCTAAAGCTTTCCACAGGGATGTCTAAAGCTTTCCACAGGATGTCTAAAGCTTTCCACAGGGATGTCTAAAGCTTTCCACAGGGATGTCTAAAGCTTTCCACAGGGATGTCTAAAGCTTTCCACAGGGATGTCTAAAGCTTTCCACAGGGATGTCTAAAGCTTTCCACAGGGATGCTGGCCCGTGTTGACTCCAATGCTTCCCACAGTTGTGTCCAGTTGGCTGGATGTCCGTTGGGTGGTGGACTATTCTTGATACACACGAGAAACTGTTGAGCGTGACAAACCCAGCAGCGTTGCAGTTCTTGACTCACTCAAACTGGTGCGCTTGACACCTACTACCATACCCTGTTCAAAGACACTTAAATATTCTGTCTTGCCCATTCACCATCTGCATGGCACACATACACTATTGTCTCAAGGCTTAAATATCCTTCTTGAACCCGTCTCCTCTCCTTCATCTACAATGATTTAAGTGGATTTAACAAGTGCCATCAATAAGGGATCATAGCTTTCACCTGGATTCACCTGGTCAGTCTATGTCATGGAAAGGGCAGGTGTTCCTAATGTTTTGTGCACTCAGTGTACACCGACCTGTCCTTGTAGCTAATGGTGTGAACTTGGTGTGGTATAGTCCATCTTTACCGTAGGGGTAATTCCATGGTGATCACCCCTGTGCCGTCATTCTGTTACCACACTGTGCATCTGCATTGTTCTTCAAGTACAATTCTCTGTGGAAATTGTTAAGACTTCCTTGTGTGTAGAGTTTGTTTAACATTGTGCTTTTTGTTTGGTTTATGTTATCTAATGTGTAAAATCTAATCTAACACTCCCCATCGTCTCCAGCAGCACATCTAATCTAACACTCCCATCGTCTCCAGCAGCACATCTAATCTAACACTCCCCATCGTCTCCAGCAGCACATCTAATCTAACACTCCCCATCGTCTCCAGCAGCACATCTAATCTAACACTCCCAACACCTCCAGCAGCACATCTAATCTAACACTCCCAACACCTCCAGCAGCACATCTAATCTAACACTCCCATCGTCTCCAGCAGCACATCTAATCTAACACTCCCAACGTCTCCAGCAGCACATCTAATCTAACACTCCCAACGTCTCCAGCAACACATCTAATCTAACACTCCCAACGTCTCCAGCAGCACATCTAATCTAACACTCCCCATCGTCTCCAGCAACACATCTAATCTAACACTCCCAACGTCTCCAGCAGCACATCTAATCTAACACTCCCCATCGTCTCCAGCAGCACATCTAATCTAACACTCCCAACACCTCCAGCAGCACATCTAATCTAACACTCCCATCGTCTCCAGCAGCACATCTAATCTAACACTCCCAACGTCTCCAGCAGCACATCTAATCTAACACTCCCAACACCTCCAGCAGCACATCTAATCTAACACTCCCCATCGTCTCCAGCAGCACATCTAATCTAACACTCCCATCGTCTCCAGCAGCACATCTAATCTAACACTCCCAACGTCTCCAGCAGCACATCTAATCTAACACTCCCAACACCTCCAGCAGCACATCTAATCTAACACTCCCCATCGTCTCCAGCAGCACATCTAATCTAACACTCCCAACGTCTCCAGCAGCACATCTAATCTAACACTCCCAACGTCTCCAGCAGCACATCTAATCTAACACTCGACGACATTTCCAGCAGCACATCTAATCTAACACTCCCAACGCCTCCAGCAGCACATCTAATCTAACACTCCCATCGTCTCCAGCAGCACATCTAATCTAACACTCCCAACGTCTCCAGCAGCACATCTAACCTAACACTCCCAACACCTCCAGCAGCACATCTAATCTAACACTCCCCATCGTCTCCAGCAGCACATCTATTCTAACACTCCCAACGTCTCCAGCAGCACATCTAATCTAACACTCCCAACGTCTCCAGCAGCACATCTAATCTAACACTCGACGACGTTTCCAGCAGCACATCTAATCTAACACTCCCCATCAGCACATCTAATCTAACACTCCCAACGTCTCCAGCAGCACATCTAATCTAACACTCCCATCGTCTCCAGCAGTACATCTAATCTAACACTCCCAAAGTCTCCAGCAGCACATCTAATCTAACACTCCCAACACCTCCAGCAGCACATCTAATCTAACACTCCCAAAGCCTCCAGCAGCACATCTAATCTAACACTCCCAACGTCTCCAGCAGCACATCTAATCTAACACTCCCAAAGTCTCCAGCAGCACATCTAATCTAACACTCCCCATCGTCTCCAGCAGCACATCTAATCTAACACTCCCAACGCCTCCAGCAGCACATCTAATCTAACGCTCCCAACGTCTCCAGCAGCACATCTAATCTAACACTCCCAACATCTCCAGCAGCACATTGATCTGACTGCTGGTACACCTCTACCTAACTTGGTAATCACTCTACCTAACTTGGTAATCATAAAACAATCTACTTGAGCTAGAAACATGAAACATGGAGACGAGTCTGAATTCCACTATCTAAACCACTTCCTTGTGTTCTTGTGATATCGAGAGCTTTGGACTGTAAGGTTGTATCTGCAAAAAGATGTTTCTGAGATAATTGCCTTTAATGTTCAGAACCGTCATTAGTTTGAATGGTGTCTGATCCCGCATTAGTTTGAATGGTGTCTGATCCCGCATTGGTTTGAATGGTGTCTGATCCCTCATTGGTTTGAATGGTGTCTGATCCCTCATTGGTTTGAATGGTGTCTGAACCCTCATTGGTTTGAATGGTGTCTGATCCCTCATTGGTTTGAATGGTGTCTGAACCCTCATTGGTTTGAATGGTGTCTGATCCCTCATTGGTTTGAATGGTGTCTGATCCCTCATTGGTTTGAATGGTGTCTGAACCCTCATTGGTTTGAATGGTGTCTGATCCCTCAATGGTTTGAATGGTGTCTGAACCCTCATTGGTTTGAATGGTGTCTGATCCCTCATTGTTTTGCATGGTGTCTGATCCCTCATTGGTTTGAATGGTGTCTGATCCCTCATTGGTTTGAATGGTGTCTGAACCCTCATTGGTTTGAATGGTGTCTGATCCCTCATTGGTTTGAATGGTGTCTGATCCCTCAATGGTTTGAATGGTGTCTGAACCCTCATTGGTTTGAATGGTGTCTGATCCCTCATTGGTTTGAATGGTGTCTGAACCCTCATTGGTTTGAACTGTGTCTGATCCCTCAATGGTTTGAATGGTGTCTGAACCCTCATTGGTTTGAATGGTGTCTGATCCCTCATTGGTTTGAATGGTGTCTGATCCCTCATTGGTTTGAATGGTGTCTGATCCCTCATTGGTTTGAATGGTGTCTGAACCCTCATTGGTTTGAATGGTGTCTGAACCCTCATTGGTTTGAATGGTGTCTGATCCCTCAATGGTTTGAATGGTGTCTGAACCCTCATTGGTTTGAATGGTGTCTGATCCCTCATTGGTTTGAATGGTGTCTGATGCTTCGTTGGTTTGAATGGTGTCTGTGTCCTCCAGCCCAGAGAGGCCAGTCGTATCAACCATGACCCTAACTCTGTGTCTTGTCTGTGTCCTCCAGCCCAGAGAGGCCAGTTGTATCAACCATGACCCTAACCCTGTGTCTTGTCTGTGTCCTCTAGCCCAGAGAGGGGAGTCGTATCAACCATGACCCTAACCCTGTGTCTTGTCTGTGTCCTCCAGCCCAGAGAGGGGAGTCGAATCTGGAAGATGCACATGGTGAAAGGTCAGGAGGGGCTGGGGATCCAGATTACGGGAGGACGAGGGTCCAAGCGCTCCCCGCACGGCATCATCATAGCGCACGTAGAGGAGGGAGGCGCCACACAGAGGTAAGATACACACACACACACACGCACACACATATACACACACACATGGATGCACACACACACACGCACGCACATGCACACACACACACACACACACATGCATAAACACATACAGCCATACACACATACATGCATAAATACCACCACCCGTGGAGTACCTGTGTGTGTGTGTACCCGTGTGTGTCTGTGTGTGTGTGACCACGTCCACTTTAGGGACACACAGCTGATCTGCTGTGTGAATAGGGAGGATATCAATGCAAACTGTAATATATTAGACTTGAAGTGTTCAAGAGGTTGATGTTCATGAGTAAATATCTTTCAGAAGGAGATCTTTCCCATCAGCCAGTTACAAAACAATTATACACACAGTCACAATTTGATTTCCATTCAGCAACCCTAATACCAGCAGCATACCACCCTGCATCTCTCCCTCCAGCAGAAGCTAAGCAGGGTTGGTCCTGGTCAGTCCCTGGATGGGAGACCAGATGCTGCTGGAAGTAGGAGGCACTCTTTTTCCTCTGGTATAAAAAATATCCAAATGCCCCAGGGCAGTGATTGGGGACATTGCCCTGTGTAGGGTGCTGTCTTTTGGACGGGATGTTAAACGGGGGTCCTGACTCTCTGAGGTCATTAAAGGTCCCATGGCACTTATCGTAAGAGTAGGGGTGTTAACCCCGGTGTCCTGACTCTCTGAGGTCATTAAAGATCCCATGGCACTTATCGTAAGAGTAGGGGTGTTAACCCCGGTGTCCTGACTCTCTGAGGTCATTAAAGATCCCATGGCACTTATCGTAAGAGTAGGGGTGTTAACCCCGGTGTCCTGGCTAAAATCCCAATCTGGCCCTCAAACCATCATGGTCACCTAATAATCCCCAGTTTAGTATTGGCTCATTCATCCCCCTACTCTCCCCTGTAACTATTCCCCAGGTCGTTGCTGCAAATGAGAATGTGTTCTCAGTCAACTTACCTGGTAAAATAAAAATCAAAAAAAATATTGGCTTTATTATGTACAGTACATATTGGACACACCTACTCATTCAATGGTTTTCATTCATTTGTGCTATTTTCTACATTGTATAAGAAGATTGAAGACATCAAAACTCTTAAATAACACATATGGAATCATGTAGTAACCAAAAAAGTGTTAAAAAAAAATCTAAATATATTTTATATTTGACATTTTCCAAATAGCCATCCTTTGCCTTGATGAAAGCTTTGCAAACTATTGGCATTCTCTCAACCAACTTCATGAGGTAGTCACCTGGAATGCATTTCAATTAACAGGTATGCCTTGTTAATTTGTGGAATTTCTTTCCTTCTTAAGACAATCAGTTGTGTTGTGACAAGGTAGAGTTCGTATACAGAAGATAGCCCTAGTCCATATTATGGCAAGAACAGCTCAATTAAGCAAAGATAAATGACAGTCCATCATTACTTTAAGACATGAAGGTCATTCAATTTGGAAAATGTCAAGGAAAGTTTCGCAAAAACCATCAAGCATTATGATGAAACTGGCTCTCACGAGGACCACCACAGGAAAGGAAGCCCCAGAGGATAAGTTCATTAGTTACCAGCCTCAGAAATTGCAGCCCAAATAAATGCCTCACAGAGTTCAAGTAACAGACACATCTCAACATCAACTGTTCAGAGGAGACTGCGTGAATCAGGCCTTCATGTTCAAATTGCTGCAAAGAAACCACTACTAAAGGACACCAATAATAAGAGGAGACTTGCTATGGCCAGAAAACACGAGCAATGAACATTAGACCGGTGGAAATCTGTCCTTTGGTCTGATGAGTCCAAATTTGAGATTGTTGATTCCAACTGCCGTATCTTTGTGAGACGCAGACTGGGTGAACAAATGATCTCCGCACGTGTATTTGGCACGGTGAAGCATGGAGGAGGAGGTGTGATGGTGCTTTGCTGGTGACACTGTCTGCGATTTGTTTAGAATTCAAGGCACTACTTAACCAGCATGACTACCACAGCATTCTGCAGCGATACACCATCCCATCTGGTTTGCGCTTAGTAGGACTATGATTTGTTTTTCAACAGGACAATGACCCAAAAAACACCTCCAGTCTGTGTAAGGCCCATCTGACCAAGAAGGAGAGTGATGGATTGCTGCATCAGGTGACCAGACGTTATTCTATAACTTGTACGCTGAGAGTCAGGAAGCAAGTTCAGGGAGTGACTTTTAATATTAAATAACACGAGGAACAAAACAAGTAACACGAGTAGCGTACAGACATGAAACACTGGAACAGAAACAATAACGCCCGGGGAAGGAACCAGGACTGACAGATACATGGGAGGTAATCATGCAGGTGATTGAGTTCAGGTGAGTTTTTTAAGTTGCGCGTAATGATGGTGACAGGTGTGCGTAATAATGAGCAGTCTGACGACCTCGAGCGCTGGAGATGAGGAGTATATGTGTCAATAAAAAAATATATTTTAGAAAATTTGTTTAACAATTTTTTTGTGATTACTACATGATTCCATAAGTGTTATTTCATAGTTTTGATACAATGTAGAAAATAGTAACAATAAAGAAAAATGCTTGAATGGTAGGTGTTATAAAACTTTTGACTGGTACTGGGTGGGTGTGTTTCTGTGTGTTTCTGTGTGTTTCTGTGTGTGTGTGTGTGTGTGTGTATGTTTCTGTGTGTGTGTGTGTGTTTCTGTGTGTGTATGTTTCTGTGTGTGTGTGTTTCTGTGTGTGTGTGTTTCTGTGTGTGTGTGTTGCTGTGTGTGTTTATGTGTGTGTGTGTTTATGTGTGTGTGTGTTTCTGTGTGTGTGTTTCTGTGTGTGTTTCTGTGTGTGTGTTTCTGTGTGTGTGTGTTTCTGTGTGGGTGTGTTTCTGTGTGTGTATGTTTCTGTGTGTGTATGTTTCTGTGTGGGTGTGTTTCTGTGTGTGTTTCTGTGTGTGTGTGTTTCTGTGTGTCTTTCTGTGTGTGTGTTTCTGTGTGTGTGTGTTTCTGTGTGTGTATGTTTCTGTGTGGGTGTGTTTCTGTGTGTGTTTCTGTGTGTGTGTGTTTCTGTGTGTCTTTCTGTGTGTGTGTTTCTGTGTGTGTGTGTTTCTGTGTGGGTGTGTTTCTGTGTGGGTATGTTTCTGTGTGTGTATGTTTCTGTGTGGGTGTGTTTCTGTGTGTGTATGTTTATTGGTGTGTATGTTTCTGTGTGTGTTTCTGTGTGTGTTTCTGTGTGTGTGTGTGTATGTTTCTGTGTGTGTGTGTGTTTCTGTGTGTGTATTTTTCATCTTATATTATTTCCTCTGGTTGTGGAGGGGTCTGTACCTGACTGTCAGTGGTCTGTTCCTGACTGTCAGTGGTCTGTTCCTGACTGTCAGTGGTCTGTACCTGACTGTCAGTGGTCTGTTCCTGACTGTCAGTGGTCTGTTCCTGACTGTCAGTGGTCTGTTCCTGACTGTCAGTGGTCTGTTCCTGACTGTCAGTGGTCTGTACCTGACTGTCAGTGGTCTGTTCCTGACTGTCAGTGGTCTGTTCCTGACTGTCAGTGGTCTGTACCTGACTGTCAGTGGTCTGTTCCTGACTGTCAGTGGTCTGTTCCTGACTGTCAGTGGTCTGTTCCTGACTGTCCGTGGTCTGTACCTGACTGTCAGTGGTCTGTTCCTGACTGTCAGTGGTCTGTTCCTGACTGTCAGTGGTCTGTTCCTGACTGTCAGTGGTCTGTTCCTGACTGTCAGTGGTCTGTTCCTGACTGTCAGTGGTCTGTTCCTGACTGTCCGTGGTCTGTAGCAGACTGTCAGGGGTCTGTTCCTGACTGTCAGTGGTCTGTTCCTGACTGTCCGTGGTCTGTAGCAGACTGTTCGTGGTCTGTTCCTGACTGTCCGTGGTCTATTCCTGACTGTCCGTGGTCTGTTCCTGACTGTCCGTGGTCTGTTCCTGACTGTCCGTGGTCTGTTCCTGACTGTCCGTGGTCTGTAGCAGACTGTCCGTGGTCTGTAGCAGACTGTCAGTGGTCTGTTCCTGACTGTCAGTGGTCTGTTCCTGACTGTCCGTGGTCTGTAGCAGACTGTTCGTGGTCTGTTCCTGACTGTCCGTGGTCTGTTCCTGACTGTCCGTGGTCTGTAGCAGACTGTCCGTGGTCTGTAGCAGACTGTCAGTGGTCTGTTCCTGACTGTCCGTGGTCTGTAGCAGACTGTCCGTGGTCTGTAGCAGACTGTCCGTCGTCTGTAGCAGACTGTCCGTGGTCTGTTCCTGACTGTCCGTGGTCTGTAGCAGACTGTTCGTGGTCTGTTCCTGACTGTCCGTGGTCTGTAGCAGACTGTCAGTGGTCTGTTCCTGACTGTCCGTGGTCTGTAGCAGATTGTCAGTGGTCTTTTCCAAACTGTCCGTGGTCTGTAGCAGACTGTCCGTGGTCTGTTCCTGACTGGCCGTGGTCTGTAGCAGACTGTTCATGGTCTGTTCCTGACTGTCCGTGGTCTGTAGCAGACTGTTCGTGGTCTGTAGCAGACTGTTCGTGGTCTGTAGCAGACTGTCCGTGGTCTGTAGCAGACTGTCAGTGGTCTGTTCCTGACTGTCCGTGGTCTGTAGCAGACTGTTCGTGGTCTGTAGCAGACTGTCCGTGGTCTGTAGCAGACTGTCCGTGGTCTGTTCCTGACTGTCCGTGGTCTGTAGCAGACTGTTCGTGGTCTGTTCCTGACTGTCCGTGGTCTGTTCCTGACTGTCCGTGGTCTGTTCCTGACTGTCCGTGGTCTGTTCCTGACTGTCCGTGGTCTGTAGCAGACTGTCCGTGGTCTGTAGCAGACTGTCAGTGGTCTGTTCCTGACTGTCAGTGGTCTGTTCCTGACTGTCCGTTGTCTGTAGCAGACTGTTCGTGGTCTGTTCCTGACTGTCCGTGGTCTGTTCCTGACTGTCCGTGGTCTGTAGCAGACTGTCCGTGGTCTGTAGCAGACTGTCAGTGGTCTGTTCCTGACTGTCCGTGGTCTGTAGCAGACTGTCCGTGGTCTGTAGCAGACTGTCCGTGGTCTGTAGCAGACTGTCCGTGGTCTGTTCCTGACTGTCCGTGGTCTGTAGCAGACTGTTCGTGGTCTGTTCCTGACTGTCCGTGGTCTGTAGCAGACTGTCAGTGGTCTGTTCCTTACTGTCCGTGGTCTGTAGCAGACTGTCAGTGGTCTGTTCCTGACTGTCCGTGGTCTGTAGCAGACTGTCCGTGGTCTGTTCCTGACTGGCCGTGGTCTGTAGCAGACTGTCCGTGGTCTGTTCCTGACTGGCCGTGGTCTGTAGCAGACTGTTCGTGGTCTGTTCCTGACTGTCCGTGGTCTGTAGCAGACTGTCCGTGGTCTGTTCCTGACTGGCCGTGGTCTGTAGCAGACTGTCCGTGGTCTGTTCCTGACTGTCCGTGGTCTGTAGCAGACTGTTCGTGGTCTGTTCCTGACTGTCCGTGGTCTGTAGCAGACTGTCAGTGGTCTGTTCCTGACTGTCCGTGGTCTGTAGCAGACTGTCCGTGGTCTGTTCCTGACTGTCCGTGGTCTGTAGCAGACTGTCCGTGGTCTGTTCCTGACTGGCCGTGGTCTGTAGCAGACTGTCCGTGGTCTGTTCCTGACTGGCCGTGGTCTGTAGCAGACTGTTCGTGGTCTGTTCCTGACTGTCCGTGGTCTGTAGCAGACTGTCCGTGGTCTGTAGCAGACTGTTCGTGGTCTGTAGCAGACTGTCCGTGGTCTGTAGCACACTGTCAGTGGTCTGTTCCTGACTGTCCGTGGTCTGTAGCAGACTGTTCGTGGTCTGTAGCAGACTGTCCGTGGTCTGTAGCAGACTGTCCGTGGTCTGTTCCTGACTGTCCGTGGTCTGTAGCAGACTGTTCGTGGTCTGTTCCTGACTGTCCGTGGTCTGTAGCAGACTGTCAGTGGTCTGTTCCTGACTGTCCGTGGTCTGTAGCAGACTGTCAGTGGTCTGTTCCTGACTGTCCGTGGTCTGTAGCAGACTGTCCGTGGTCTGTAGCAGACTGTCCGTGGTCTGTTCCTGACTGGCCGTGGTCTTTAGCAGACTGTCCGTGGTCTGTTCCTGACTGTCCGTGGTCTGTAGCAGACTGTCCGTGGTCTGTAGCAGACTGTCAGTGGTCTGTTCCTGACTGTCCGTGGTCTGTAGCAGACTGTCCGTGGTCTGTAGCAGACTGTCCGTGGTCTGTAGCAGACTGTCCGTGGTCTGTTCCTGACTGTCCGTGGTCTGTAGCAGACTGTCAGTGGTCTGTTCCTGACTGTCCGTGGTCTGTAGCAGACTGTCAGTGGTCTGTTCCTGACTGTCCGTGGTCTGTAGCAGACTGTCCGTGGTCTGTTCCTGACTGGCCGTGGTCTGTAGCAGACTGTCCGTGGTCTGTTCCTGACTGGCCGTGGTCTGTAGCAGACTGTTCGTGGTCTGTTCCTGACTGTCCGTGGTCTGTAGCAGACTGTCCGTGGTCTGTAGCAGACTGTTCGTGGTCTGTAGCAGACTGTCCGTGGTCTGTAGCAGACTGTCAGTGGTCTGTTCCTGACTGTCCGTGGTCTGTAGCAGACTGTCCGTGGTCTGTTCCTGACTGGCCGTGGTCTGTAGCAGACTGTCCGTGGTCTGTTCCTGACTGGCCGTGGTCTGTAGCAGACTGTTCGTGGTCTGTTCCTGACTGTCCGTGGTCTGTAGCAGACTGTCCGTGGTCTGTAGCAGACTGTTCGTGGTCTGTAGCAGACTGTCCGTGGTCTGTAGCACACTGTCAGTGGTCTGTTCCTGACTGTCCGTGGTCTGTAGCAGACTGTTCGTGGTCTGTAGCAGACTGTCCGTGGTCTGTAGCAGACTGTCCGTGGTCTGTTCCTGACTGTCCGTGGTCTGTAGCAGACTGTTCGTGGTCTGTTCCTGACTGTCGTGGTCTGTAGCAGACTGTCAGTGGTCTGTTCCTGACTGTCCGTGGTCTGTAGCAGACTGTCAGTGGTCTGTTCCTGACTGTCCGTGGTCTGTAGCAGACTGTCCGTGGTCTGTAGCAGACTGTCCGTGGTCTGTTCCTGACTGGCCGTGGTCTTTAGCAGACTGTCCGTGGTCTTTTCCTGACTGTCCGTGGTCTGTAGCAGACTGTCCGTGGTCTGTAGCACACTGTCAGTGGTCTGTTCCTGACTGTCCGTGGTCTGTAGCAGACTGTTCGTGGTCTGTAGCAGACTGTCTGTGGTCTGTAGCAGACTGTCCGTGGTCTGTTCCTGACTGTCCGTGGTCTGTAGCAGACTGTTCGTGGTCTGTTCCTGACTGTCCGTGGTCTGTAGCAGACTGTCAGTGGTCTGTTCCTGACTGTCCGTGGTCTGTAGCAGACTGTCAGTGGTCTGTTCCTGACTGTCCGTGGTCTGTAGCAGACTGTCCGTGGTCTGTAGCAGACTGTCCGTGGTCTGTTCCTGACTGGCCGTGGTCTTTAGCAGACTGTCCGTGGTCTGTTCCTGACTGTCCGTGGTCTGTAGCAGACTGTCCGTGGTCTGTAGCAGACTGTCAGTGGTCTGTTCCTGACTGTCCGTGGTCTGTAGCAGACTGTCCGTGGTCTGTAGCAGACTGTCCGTGGTCTGTAGCAGACTGTTCGTGGTCTGTTCCTGACTGTCCGTGGTCTGTAGCAGACTGTCAGTGGTCTGTTCCTGACTGTCCGTGGTCTGTAGCAGACTGTCAGTGGTCTGTTCCTGACTGTCCGTGGTCTGTAGCAGACTGTCCGTGGTCTGTTCCTGACTGTCCGTGGTCTGTAGCAGACTGTCCGTGGTCTGTTCCTGACTGTCCGTGGTCTGTATCAGACTGTCCGTGGTCTGTTCCTGACTGTCCGTGGTCTGTAGCAGACTGTCTGTGGTCTGTTCCTGACTGTCCGTGGTCTGTAGCAGACTGTCCGTGGTCTGTTCCTGACTGTCCGTGGTCTGTAGCAGACTGTCCGTGGTCTGTTCCTGACTGTCCGTGGTCTGTAGCAGACTGTCCGTGGTCTGTTCCTGACTGTCCGTGGTCTGTAGCAGACTGTCCGTGGTCTGTTCCTGACTGTCCGTGGTCTGTAGCAGACTGTCCGTGGTCTGTTCCTGACTGTCCGTGGTCTGTAGCAGACTGTCCGTGGTCTGTTCCTGACTGTCCGTGGTCTGTAGCAGACTGTTCGTGGTCTGTTCCTGACTGTCCGTGGTCTGTAGCAGACTGTCAGTGGTCTGTTCCTGACTGTCAGTGGTCTGTTCCTGACTGTCCGTGGTCTGTTCCTGACTGTTCGCTGTCTGTTCCTGACCGTCCGTGGTCTGTTCCTGACTGTTCGCTGTCTGTTCCTGACTGTTCGTGGTCTGTTCCTGACTGTTCGCTGTCTGTTCCTGACTGTTCGCTGTCTGTTCCTGACTGTTCGCTGTCTGTTCCTGACTGTTCGCTGTCTGTTCCTGACTGTTCGTGGTCTGTAGCAGACTGTCCGTGGTCTGTAGCAGACTGTCCGTGGTCTGTTCGCTGTCTGTTCGTGGTCTTTAGCAGACTGTCCGTGGTCTGTTCCTGACTGTTCGTGGTCTGTAGCAGACTGTCCGTGGTCTGTAGCAGACTGTCAGTGGTCTGTTCCTTACTGTCCGTGGTCTGTAGCAGACTGTCCGTGTTCTGTAGCAGACTGTCCGTGGTCTGTAGCAGACTGTCCGTGGTCTGTTCCTGACTGTCCGTGGTCTGTAGCAGACTGTCCGTGGTCTGTTCCTGACTGTCCGTGGTCTGTAGCAGACTGTCAGTGGTCTGTTCCTGACTGTCCGTGGTCTGTAGCAGACTGTCAGTGGTCTGTTCCTGACTGTCCGTGGTCTGTAGCAGACTGTCCGTGGTCTGTTCCTGACTGGCCGTGGTCTGTAGCAGACTGTCCGTGGTCTGTTCCTGACTGGCCGTGGTCTGTAGCAGACTGTTCGTGGTCTGTTCCTGACTGTCCGTGGTCTGTAGCAGACTGTCCGTGGTCTGTTCCTGACTGTCCGTGGTCTGTAGCAGACTGTCCGTGGTCTGTTCCTGACTTTCCGTGGTCTGTAGCAGACTGTTCGTGGTCTGTTCCTGACTGTCCGTGGTCTGTAGCAGACTGTCAGTGGTCTGTTCCTGACTGTCCGTGGTCTGTAGCAGACTGTCAGTGGTCTGTTCCTGACTGTCCGTGGTCTGTAGCAGACTGTCCGTGGTCTGTTCCTGACTGGCCGTGGTCTGTAGCAGACTGTCCGTGGTCTGTTCCTGACTGGCCGTGGTCTGTAGCAGACTGTTCGTGGTCTGTTCCTGACTGTCCGTGGTCTGTAGCAGACTGTCCGTGGTCTGTTCCTGACTGGCCGTGGTCTGTAGCAGACTGTCCGTGGTCTGTTCCTGACTGTCCGTGGTCTGTAGCAGACTGTCCGTGGTCTGTTCCTGACTGGCCGTGGTCTGTAGCAGACTGTTCGTGGTCTGTTCCTGACTGTCCGTGGTCTGTAGCAGACTGTCCGTGGTCTGTAGCAGACTGTTCGTGGTCTGTAGCAGACTGTCCGTGGTCTGTAGCACACTGTCAGTGGTCTGTTCCTGACTGTCCGTGGTCTGTAGCAGACTGTTCGTGGTCTGTAGCAGACTGTCCGTGGTCTGTAGCAGACTGTCCGTGGTCTGTTCCTGACTGTCCGTGGTCTGTAGCAGACTGTTCGTGGTCTGTTCCTGACTGTCCGTGGTCTGTAGCAGACTGTCAGTGGTCTGTTCCTGACTGTCCGTGGTCTGTAGCAGACTGTCAGTGGTCTGTTCCTGACTGTCCGTGGTCTGTAGCAGACTGTCCGTGGTCTGTAGCAGACTGTCCGTGGTCTGTTCCTGACTGGCCGTGGTCTTTAGCAGACTGTCCGTGGTCTGTTCCTGACTGTCCGTGGTCTGTAGCAGACTGTCCGTGGTCTGTAGCAGACTGTCAGTGGTCTGTTCCTGACTGTCCGTGGTCTGTAGCAGACTGTCCGTGGTCTGTAGCAGACTGTCCGTGGTCTGTAGCAGACTGTCCGTGGTCTGTTCCTGACTGTCCGTGGTCTGTAGCAGACTGTCAGTGGTCTGTTCCTGACTGTCCGTGGTCTGTAGCAGACTGTCAGTGGTCTGTTCCTGACTGTCCGTGGTCTGTAGCAGACTGTCCGTGGTCTGTTCCTGACTGGCCGTGGTCTGTAGCAGACTGTCCGTGGTCTGTTCCTGACTGGCCGTGGTCTGTAGCAGACTGTTCGTGGTCTGTTCCTGACTGTCCGTGGTCTGTAGCAGACTGTCCGTGGTCTGTAGCAGACTGTTCGTGGTCTGTAGCAGACTGTCCGTGGTCTGTAGCAGACTGTCAGTGGTCTGTTCCTGACTGTCCGTGGTCTGTAGCAGACTGTCCGTGGTCTGTTCCTGACTGGCCGTGGTCTGTAGCAGACTGTCCGTGGTCTGTTCCTGACTGGCCGTGGTCTGTAGCAGACTGTTCGTGGTCTGTTCCTGACTGTCCGTGGTCTGTAGCAGACTGTCCGTGGTCTGTAGCAGACTGTTCGTGGTCTGTAGCAGACTGTCCGTGGTCTGTAGCACACTGTCAGTGGTCTGTTCCTGACTGTCCGTGGTCTGTAGCAGACTGTTCGTGGTCTGTAGCAGACTGTCCGTGGTCTGTAGCAGACTGTCCGTGGTCTGTTCCTGACTGTCCGTGGTCTGTAGCAGACTGTTCGTGGTCTGTTCCTGACTGTCGTGGTCTGTAGCAGACTGTCAGTGGTCTGTTCCTGACTGTCCGTGGTCTGTAGCAGACTGTCAGTGGTCTGTTCCTGACTGTCCGTGGTCTGTAGCAGACTGTCCGTGGTCTGTAGCAGACTGTCCGTGGTCTGTTCCTGACTGGCCGTGGTCTTTAGCAGACTGTCCGTGGTCTTTTCCTG
This sequence comes from Oncorhynchus mykiss, assembly GCF_057628025.1. Lineage (NCBI taxonomy): Eukaryota > Metazoa > Chordata > Actinopteri > Salmoniformes > Salmonidae > Oncorhynchus > Oncorhynchus mykiss. Next base: position 2,686,318 of record NC_143027.1, read on the forward strand.
ACTGTCCGTGGTCTGTAGCAGACTGTCCGTGGTCTGTAGCACACTGTCAGTGGTCTGTTCCTGACTGTCCGTGGTCTGTAGCAGACTGTTCGTGGTCTGTAGCAGACTGTCTGTGGTCTGTAGCAGACTGTCCGTGGTCTGTTCCTGACTGTCCGTGGTCTGTAGCAGACTGTTCGTGGTCTGTTCCTGACTGTCCGTGGTCTGTAGCAGACTGTCAGTGGTCTGTTCCTGACTGTCCGTGGTCTGTAGCAGACTGTCAGTTCGCTGTCTGTTCCTGACTGTTCGCTGTCTTTTCCTGACTGTTCGCTGTCTGTTCCTGACTGTTCGCTGTCTGTTCCTGACTGTTCGTGGTCTGTTCCTGACTGTTCGCTGTCTGTACTGTAAATTGCAGAGCAAAGCAGTCAGTACCTGACTGTTCGTGGTCTGTAGCAGACTGTCAGTGGTCTGTTCCTGACTGTCCGTGGTCTGTTCCTGACTGTTCGCTGTCTGTTCCTGACTTTCCGTGGTCTGTTCCTGACTGTTCGCGGTCTGTTCCTGACTGTTCGCTGTCTGTTCCTGACTGTTCGCTGTCTGTTCCTGACTGTTCGTGGTCTGTTCCTGACTGTTCGCTGTTTGTACTGTAAATTGCAGAGCAAAGCAGTCAGTACCTGACTGTTCGTGGTCTGTAGCAGACTGTCAGTGGTCTGTTCCTGACTGTTCGCTGTCTGTAATGTAAATTGCAGAGCAAAGCAGTCAGTACCTGACTGTTCGCTGTCTGTACTGTAAATTGCAGAGCAAAGCAGTCAGTACCTGACTGTTCGTGGTCTGTAGCAGACTGTCCGTGGTCTGTTCCTGACTGTTCGCTGTCTGTAATGTAAATTGCAGAGCAAAGCAGTCAGTACCTGACTGTTCGCTGTCTGTAATGTAAATTGCAGAGCAAAGCAGTCAGTACCTGACTGTCCGTGGTCTGTAGCAGACTGTCCGTGGTCTGTTCCTGACTGTTCGCTGTCTGTACTGTAAATTGCAGAGCAAAGCAGTCAGTACCTGACTGTTCGCTGTCTGTAATGTAAATTGCAGAGCAACGCAGTCAGTACCTGACTGTTCGCTGTCTGTAATGTAAATTGCAGAGCAAAGCAGTCAGTACCTGACTGTCCGTGGTCTGTAGCAGACTGTCCGTGGTCTGTTCCTGACTGTTCGCTGTCTGTACTGTAAATTGAGGAGTAAAGCAGTCAGTACCTGACTGTTCGCTGTCTGTAATGTAAATTGAGGAGTAAAGCAGTCAGTACCTGACTGTCCGTGGTCTGTAGCAGACTGTCCGTGGTCTGTTCCTGACTGTTCGCTGTCTGTAATGTAAATTGAGGAGCAAAGCAGTCAGTACCTGACTGTTCGCTGTCTGTAATGTAAATTGAGGAGTAAAGCAGTCAGTACCTGACTGTTCGCTGTCTGTACTGTAAATTGAGGAGTAAAGCAGTCAGTACCTGACTGTCCGTGGTCTGTAGCAGACTGTCCGTGGTCTGTTCCTGACTGTTCGCTGTCTGTAATGTAAATTGAGGAGCAAAGCAGTCAGTACCTGACTGTCCGTGGTCTGTAGCAGACTGTCCGTGGTCTGTTCCTGACTGTTCGCTGTCTGTAATGTAAATTGAGGAGCAAAGCAGTCAGTACCTGACTGTTCGCTGTCTGTACTGTAAATTGAGGAGCAAAGCAGTCAGTACCTGACTGTTCGCTGTCTGTACTGTAAATTGAGGAGCAAAGCAGTCAGTACCTGACTGTCCGTGGTCTGTAGCAGACTGTCCGTGGTCTGTTCCTGACTGTTCGCTGTCTGTAATGTAAATTGAGGAGCAAAGCAGTCAGTACCTGACTGTTCGCTGTCTGTACTGTAAATTGAGGAGCAAAGCAGTCAGTACCTGACTGTCCGTGGTCTGTAGCAGACTGTCCGTGGTCTGTTCCTGACTGTTCGCTGTCTGTAATGTAAATTGAGGAGCAAAGCAGTCAGTACCTGACTGTTCGCTGTCTGTACTGTAAATTGAGGAGCAAAGCAGTCAGTACCTGACTGTTCGCTGTCTGTAATGTAAATTGAGGAGTAAAGCAGTCAGTACCTGACTGTTCGCTGTCTGTAATGTAAATTGAGGAGCAAAGCAGTCAGTACCTGACTGTTCGCTGTCTGTAATGTAAATTGAGGAGTAAAGCAGTCAGTACCTGACTTTTCGCTGTCTGTACTGTAAATTGAGGAGTAAAGCAGTCAGTACCTGACTGTTCGCTGTCTGTAATGTAAATTGAGGAGCAAAGCAGTCAGTACCTGACTGTTCGCTGTCTGTACTGTAAATTGAGGAGTAAAGCAGTCAGTACCTGACTGTTCGCTGTCTGTACTGTAAATTGAGGAGTAAAGCAGTCAGTACCTGACTGTTCGCTGTCTGTAATGTAAATTGAGGAGTAAAGCAGTCAGTACCTGACTGTTCGCTGTCTGTAATGTAAATTGAGGAGCAAAGCAGTCAGTACCTGACTGTTCGCTGTCTGTACTGTAAATTGAGGAGTAAAGCAGTCAGTACCTGACTGTTCGCTGTCTGTACTGTAAATTGAGGAGCAAAGCAGTCAGTACCTGACTGTTCGCTGTCTGTAATGTAAATTGAGGAGTAAAGCAGTCAGTACCTGACTGTTCGCTGTCTGTACTGTAAATTGAGGAGTAAAGCAGTCAGTACCTGACTGTTCGCTGTCTGTAATGTAAATTGAGGAGCAAAGCAGTCAGTACCTGACTGTTCGCTGTCTGTACTGTAAATTGAGGAGTAAAGCAGTCAGTACCTGACTGTTCGCTGTCTGTACTGTAAATTGAGGAGTAAAGCAGTCAGTACCTGACTGTCCGTGGTCTGTAGCAGACTGTCCGTGGTCTGTTCCTGACTGTTCGCTGTCTGTACTGTAAATTGAGGAGTAAAGCAGTCAGTACCTGACTGTTCGCTGTCTGTAATGTAAATTGAGGAGTAAAGCAGTCAGTACCTGACTGTTCGCTGTCTGTAATGTAAATTGAGGAGCAAAGCAGTCAGTACCTGACTGTTCGCTGTCTGTACTGTAAATTGAGGAGTAAAGCAGTCAGTACCTGACTGTTCGCTGTCTGTACTGTAAATTGAGTAGCAAAGCAGTCAGTACCTGACTGTTCGCTGTCTGTAATGTAAATTGAGGAGTAAAGCAGTCAGTACCTGACTGTTCGCTGTCTGTACTGTAAATTGAGGAGTAAAGCAGTCAGTACCTGACTGTTCGCTGTCTGTACTGTAAATTGAGGAGTAAAGCAGTCAGTACCTGACTGTTCGCTGTCTGTACTGTAAATTGAGGAGTAAAGCAGTCAGTACCTGACTGTCCGTGGTCTGTAGCAGACTGTCCGTGGTCTGTTCCTGACTGTTCGCTGTCTGTACTGTAAATTGCAGAGCAAAGCAGTCAGTACCAGACTGTCCGTGGTCTGTACTGTAAATTGAGGAGTAAAGCAGTCAGTACCTGACTGTCCGTGGTCTGTAGCAGACTGTCCGTGGTCTGTTCCTGACTGTTCGCTGTCTGTACTGTAAATTGCAGAGCAAAGCAGTCAGTACCTGACTGTCCGTGGTCTGTAGCAGACTGTCCGTGGTCTGTTCCTGACTGTTCGCTGTCTGTAATGTAAATTGCAGAGCAAAGCAGTCAGTACCCACCAATCTTCCTTTTGTTTTGTCAATTTGGTTGAATGCTTTTGTAAATGTAATGATTTGTGGATTCGAATAAAGTATCAAATACATTTAAAAGTGTGTGCGTGCGCTTGTGTGTGCGTGTGTGTGTGCGTGTGTGTGTGCGTGTGTGTGTGTGTGTGTGTGTGTGTGTGTGTTAGGGACGGGCGGCTGAAGGCTGGTGATGAGCTCTTGATGATCAACGGTCAGTCTCTGGTTGGTCTGTCTCATTCAGAGGCCGTGGCCGTCCTCCGCTCTTCCACTGGACTGGTACAACTGGTGGTCGCTAGTAGGGTGAGTAGGACACACACAGCTATGTCTTACTATACTCAGTGAGTAGGACACACACAGCTATGTCTTACTATACTCAGTGAGTAGGACACACACAGCTATGTCTTACTATACTCAGTGAGTAGGACACACACAGCTATGTCTTACTATACTCAGTGAGTTGGACACACACAGCTATGTCTTACTATACTCAGTGAGTAGGACACACACAGCTATATCTTACTATACTCAGTGAGTAGGACACACACAGCTATGTCTTACTATACTCAGTGAGTAGGACACACACAGCTATGTCTTACTATACTCAGTGAGTAGGACACACACAGCTATGTCTTACTATACTCAGTGAGTAGGACACACACAGCTATGTCTTACTATACTCAGTGAGTAGGACACACACAGCTATGTCTTACTATACTCAGTGAGTAGGACACACACAGCTATGTCTTACTATACTCAGTGAGTAGGACACACACAGCTATGTCTTACTATACTCAGTGAGTAGGACACACACAGCTATGTCTTACTATACTCAGTGAGTATGACCTTATACTTGGTGAGTATGACTTTATCACAGCTATATCTTACTATACTCAGTGAGTATGACACAATCACAGCTATATCTTACTATACTCGTGAGGACTTATACAGGGGACCAACAGTCCTATTTTTCCGAACCCTAAACCTAACTCTAACCATAAACATAACCCTAAACCTAATACATAACCCTAAACCTAACCCTAATTTTAACAGTAAACCTAAACCTAACCCTAATTTTAACAGTAAACCTAAACCTAACCCTAATTTTAACAGTAAACCTAAACCTAACCCTAATTTTAACAGTAAACCTAAACCTAACCCTAATTTTAACAGTAACCATAAACCTAACACTAATTTTAACAGTAACCCTAAACCTAACCCTAATTTTAATAGTAAACCTAAACCTAATGCATAAACCTAAACCTAACCCAAATTTTAACAGTAAACCTAAACCTAATGTATAAACCTAAAATGGTCGGCAAAATGTCCTCATTTCTCTGAATTTTAGGCGGTTTACTGTTCTTTTGAGTACTTCTGGTACTCTGGTACACACACACACACACACACACACACACACTCACACACACACACACACACGCACACACACACACACCATTCTCCATCCACACGCCCTCTCACGCCTCTCCGCTGTCCTCTGGTTCTTCCAGGAGGAGTCCGAGGTGGATTTCCACCGTTACCCATCCACCAGCCTGCCAGACCTGGTCAGTACTTCCTCCTCCTCTCCTTCTCCTAGCAACAACATGGAACCTCGTCACGGCCTGACCTCCAGCAGCCTCTCTCTACCCGCTACGGTATGTGTGTCTGGGGAGGAGTGTTGTCTGTTTTGTTAGCCCTGCTGTCCAAACGCCAACTGAAGCCGACAGACCAATGGGACAGCCGTCGGATGTGTGCGAGGGTGTGCACTGTTTGGGTCGGAGCATAGGGTGTCTGGGTGTGTACTGGGTGTGTACTGGGTGTGTGTACTGGGTGTGTGTACTGGGTGTGTGTACTGGGTGTCTGTACTGGGTGTGTGTACTGGGTGTGTACTAGGTGTGTCCTGGGTGTCTATACTGGGTGTGTGTACTAGGTGTGTACTGGGTGTGTGTACTAGGTGTGTACTGGGTGTGTACTGGGTGTCTATACTGGGTGTGTGTACTGGGTGTGTGTACTGGGTGCGTGTACTAGGTGTGTGTACTGGGTGTGTGTACTGGGTGTGTGTACTGGGTGTCTATACTGGGTGTGTGTACTGGGTGTGTGTACTGGGTGTCTATACTGGGTGTGTGTACTGGGTGTCAGTACTGGGTGTGTGTACTGGGTGTGTGTACTGGGTGTCTATACTGGGTGTGTGTACTGGGTGTCTATACTGGGTGTGTACTGGGTGTGTACTAGGTGTGTACTGGGTGTCTATACTGGGTGTGTGTACTGGGTGTCTATACTAGGTGTGTGTACTGGGTGTCTATACTGGGTGTGTGTACTGGGTGTATCTCTCTCTGTATCTCCCTCACCTCTCTCTCCTCCCTCACCTCTCTCTCCTCCCTCCCCCCTCTCTCCCTCCCTCTCTCTCTCCTCCCTCTCTCTGTATCTCCCTCTCCTCCCTCTCTCTCTCCTCCGCCCCCCCCCTCTCTCCCTCCCTCTCTCTCTCCTCCCTCTCTCTGTATCTCCCTCTCCTCCCTCTCTCTCTCCTCCGCCCCCCCATCTCTCCCTCCCTCTCTCTCTCCTCTCTCTCTCTGTATCTCCCTCTCCTCCCTCTCTCTCTCCTCCCTCTCCACCTCCCTCTCTCTGTATCTCCCTCTCCTCCCTCTCTCTCTCCTCCCTCCCCCTCTCCACCTCTCTCTCTCCTCCCTCTCTCTCTCTTCCTCCTCTCCTGCTCTCCTTCCCCTGTCTCCTCTGAATCACTACTGTACTAAAACAGTTTAGAAATAGTCTCGTCCCTCACGCAGGGTCTTTGTTTTCTGTTGCTTTCTATAGAGTCCTGCTTGCTCACAAATCCACCACGAATTCCCCAGCGTCCCACTGGTTTGGAACCAGCCACTCTCAGAGGGTTTTGTGTTTTCATGAAGGCACTCTGGTGAACATAGACACTCCATTGGTCTGTCCAGACCAGTCACTGAGTAGTCTGTTGTTCTGAGTAATTTTACGACCCCCCCCCCCCTTGTATCTCTGGACATGGGTGAGGTCACCACATGTGTGGGAGGTGGGACAAAGGAGGTATCAGGGGTATGAAGAGTGGAACTAGGGGCTCCATTGTAAACTAAAACAATGATAACTAACCTGAACAACAGTATACAAGGCATTTGAGAGAAACATACAGCGAGGCATAAAGTAATCGAAGGTGGTGATTAGGGAGAGCTAGCTAAAAACAACAGGTGAGACAACAACAGCTAATCAGCTAGCACAACAACAGCAGGTAAAATGGCGTTGACTAGGCAGAGAGGGTCGGATTAACTACACACAGAGCCTGAGTTCGCGGCTGGGGCCGACAGATAAAACATAAACAAACAGAATGGGGTACCGTGATTAATGGACAGTCCAGCAGGCATCAGCTATGTAGTCAAGTGATCACAGTGTCCAGGTGGCAGCAGTAGATGGAACAGGGAAGCCGCCACCACGCTATCGACACAGTGTTTAAAGTTAGTAGCCCTGGGATAGTAGGAGCGTCAGCTCCGACGGAGGCCGGTTGAAGGCACAGCGGATGGAGTATTCGTACTTAATGAAATCTACAGTAAGGTACTTAATTGAATCTACAGTAAGGTACTTAATTGAATCTACAGTAAGGATCTTAATGAAATCTACAGTGAAGTACTTCATTGAATCTACAGTAAGGATCTTAATTTAGGTACTTAATTAAATCTACAGTAAGGAACTTAATTAAATCTACAGTAAGGAACTTAATTAAATCTACAGTAAAGTACTTATTCTCACCCAGAAATGATTTGATATTTAACCGGCTGCATTAGGTCTTTAACATGGTGTGAAGAGAGGGAACGAAAACAACAGAACAGGAAGGTGGAAATAGAACTGGTGGATAGGACACACACACACACACACACACACACACACACACACACATACACGCACACACAGACAGACAGACACAGACAGACACACAAACACTGCACATCTGTGACTGGTGGATAGGACAGACAGACAGACAGACAGACAGACAGACAGACAGACAGACAGACAGACAGACAGACAGACAGACAGACAGACAGACAGACAGACAGGCAGACAGGCAGGCAGACAGACAGACACACACTGCACATCTGTGACTGTCACGCCGGTGCCTCTTGAGCTGTAGAAGAGAGAGGGAAAGAAGGTGTTGAGGGAGTTTGTCAAAACCCCCAGGCAGTCATCGTTATGAAAACAAGTCAGCCAGGAGAAAACTCTTCAAACGTTCTGACAGCAGCAACTCCCTGATCAACGCTTAATCACATCAGTACCATATTAAAACCATGAGGTACTCCGCACAGAACTCTGTTAACTCCTTCAACAGACAGACACGTTATCAGAAACATTATCCAACACATTATCAGACACCTTATCACACACGTTATAATGTGCATTACCATTAGGAGAGGAGGAGTCGAGGAGGAGAGGGGAGAGAGTGAGTTTGACACAGTGGCTGGACTGTTTCCACTGGAGGAGAGGAGGAGGAGAGGAGAGGAGGAGGAGGAGGGGAGAGTAGGAGAAGAGGAGTGTAGGAGAAGAGGAGAGGAGGAGGAGAGGAGGAGGAGGAGGGGAGAGTAGGATAAGAGGAGAGGGGAGAGAGTGAGTTTGACACAGTGGGTGGACTGTTTCCACTGGAGGAGAGGAGGAGGAGGAGGAGGAGAGGAGGAAAATAGGACAGAAATAGGAGGAGAAGAAGAGTCACCAGTGGAGGGGATGATTTACCATGTCAGTCACATTAGTGTTTCATCATGACAGAGACAAGTATGGAGAGAGAGAGAGACAAGTATGGGGGGAGAGGGACAGAGAGACAAGTATGGAGAGAGAGAGACAGAGAGACAAGTATGGAGAGACAGAGAGACAAGTATGGAGGGAGAGAGACAGAGAGACAAGTATGGAGGGAGATAGACAGAGAGACAAGTATGGAGGGAGAGGGACAGAGAGACAAGTATGGAGGGAGAGGGACAGAGAGACACGTATGGAGGGAGAGGGACAGAGAGACAAGTATGGAGGGAGAGAGACAGAGAGACAAGTATGGAGAGAGAGAGACAGAGAGACACGTATGGAGGGAGAGAGACAGAGAGACAAGTATGGAGGGAGAGAGAGAGAGACAAGTATGGAGGGAGAGAGACAGAGAGACACGTATGGATGGAGAGAGACAGAGAGACACGTATGGAGGGAGAGGGACAGAGAGACACGTATGGAGGGAGAGAGACAGAGAGACACGTATGGAGGGAGAGAGACAGAGAGACACGTATGGAGGGAGAGAGACAGAGAGACACGTATGGAGGGAGAGAGACAGAGAGACACGTATGGAGGGAGAGGGACAGAGAGACAAGTATGGAGGGAGAGAGACAGAGAGACACGTATGGAGGGAGAGAGACAGAGAGACAAGTATGGAGGGAGAGAGAAGAGAAGAGAGTTAATCAAAATTGGCTTTGTTTTCTAATTTTTTGTGGGTCGGTGTAATCAGAGGGAAATATGTCTCTCTAATATGGTCATACATTTGGCAGGAGGTTAGGAAGTGCAGCTCAGTTTCCACGTCATTTTGTGGGCAGTGTTGCACATAGCCTGTCTTCTCTTGGGGGCCAGGTCTGTCTACGGCGGCCAAATAGCATTGGGTGGCTGGAGTCTTTGACAATTTTTTGGGGCCTTCCTCTGACACCGCTTGGTATAGAGGTCCTGGATGGCAGGAAGCTTGGCCCCAGTGATGTACTGGGCCATACTCACTACCCTCTGTAGCGCCTTGTGGTCAGAAGCCGAGCAGTTGCCGTACCATGCAGTGATGCAACCAGTCAGGATGCTCTCGATGGTGCAGCTGTAGAACCTTTTGAGGATCTGTGGACTGTTACCAAATCTTTTCAGTCTCCTGAGGGGGAATAGGTGTTGTCGTGCCCTCTTCACGACTGTCTTGGTGTGTTTGGACCGTTCTAGTTTGATGTTGATGTGGACACCAAGGAATTTGAAGCTCTCAACCTGCTCCACTGCAGCCCCGTTGATGAGAATGGGGACGTGCTCGGTGATCCTTTTCCTGTAGTCCACAATCATCTCCTTAGTCTTGGTTACATTGAGGGATAGGTTGTTATTCTGGCACCACCCGGCCAGGTCTCTGGCCTCCTTCCTATAGGCTGTCTCATCGTTGTCGGTGATCAGGCCTACCACTGTTGTGTCATCTGCAAACTTAATGATGGTGTTGGAGTAGTACCTGGCCATGCAGTCGTGGGTGAACAGGGAGTACAGGAGGGGACTGAGCACGCACCCCTGAGAGGCCCCAGTGTTGAGGATCAGCGTGGCAGATGTGTTGCTACCTACCCTCACCACCTGGGGGCGGCCCGTCAGGAAGTCCAGGATCCAGTTGCAGAGGGAGGTGTTTAGTCCCAGTGTCCTTAGCTTTGCGATGAGCTTATTGGGCACTATGGTGTTGAACGCTGAGCTGTAGTCAATGAACAGCATTCTCACATTGGTGTTAAGAATATAAGACTGCTGAAGAATTAATCAAATGGCCACCTGGACTATTTATAGTGTGCAAAGCTGTCGTCAAGGCAAAGGATGGCTACTATATTTTGATTTGTTTAACACTTTTTTGGTTACTACATGATTCCATATGTGTTATTTCCTAGTTTTGATGTCTTCACTATTATTCTATTGTAGAAAATAAAGAAAAACCCTTGAATGAGTAGGCATGTCCAAACTTTTGACTGGTACTGTATATAGCTAAATTATTCATATTGTAACCATCCTAACCCAATAACATGATGCAGCCACCACTATGAAAATATGGAGAGTGGTACTCAGTAATGTGATGTTTTGGATTTGCCCCAAACATAACACTTTTGTATTCAGAGTTGCAACATAAATGTTTACATTTATTATTATATTCAATCATTCCACACTGCTAGCGAGGGTCTGAGTAGCCAGGCGCTAAAATATAACTTGGTTCTATTTGTGATGCTTGACCCACTCCAAATCCTGCCTCTCCCAACTCCTCATTGGTTGTTAGGAGCATATACCCACGTGGGTGATTGAAAGATGAACTGAGGTCCACACTCCAGTCCAGTTGGTGGTGGTAATGAACCTTAAAGTTGGTTGCCATCCACCATATAAAGTCCAAAGAAGAAGAAGAAGCCTGAAGGAGGAGAGATTACTAGAAACAAACTCGGATGACCCTTTTATCTGTGGATTAATTGTCAGAGTAGAGGATCTTGTGCATTTCAGGTAGAATAACAACTCAATGTTTATATCCCAGGACAAATTAGCTAGCAACAGCAAGCTAGCCAGCTAAATGTCCATCAATGTTTAATGCTTTTCGACCTGTCCCCAAATGAATATAGTTGGTTCAGAGTTTGTTTTGATATTTCAACCTACGTGTCCTGATCCCGTCTGATGTCGGTGGACAAAATCAACATGCGTGCGCGAGTGATCTGGTCAGCATGGGAGCCGGGAAATTCATATATAAATGGGTGTACTAGATCTTTGAAAGCAAGGAGGCGGTATTTCTGTTCTACGTGTGCTATTTCTATGCTTCCCGTTTGTTTGTTTTTTGTCACATAAACTGAAATTAGAGTTTTTATTACGACGACCTGGGGAATAGTCACAGGGGAGAGGAGGGGAAAAAACGTTGCTTTGCCACGTTTTGCAGTTTCAAAGTCACCATTGACCTCATAGTGAAATCCCTGAGCGGTTTCCTTCCTCTCCGGCAACTGAGTTCGGAAGGAGGCCTGTATCTTTTGTAGTGGCTGGGTGTATTGATACACCATCCAAAGTGTAATTAATAACTTCACTTCACCTCAAAGGGAATATTCAATGTCTGTTTTTTGTTTTGTTTTTATTTATCCATCTACCAATAGGTAGAGAGAGAGAGAGAGATATAAATATATATTTTCATTTATTTTTCAAGGCAGTGATGTGAGCTACATTCTTCTGTCTCTCAGCAAGTGTTTGGCCAGTCAGAGAAAAGTAAACCTCTAGAAATCTTTAGGCGAAAAAATATTCCTGTTGTCTGTTAAAACCCATGTGCCATTGTGTCTGTAATCCCACCAAACATCCAAAATCCAATCCTTCGTTACCTCTCCAAACATAATCAAATCTTTATTTTTCTCTCTCTGCCATCCTGGACTTGAATCGATTCATGGATTCCCCATGTACCGTTGTCACACTGGTGCGCCAAACCGAACTAGACTGGGCTCAGATATCTTCTCGCCATGCAGCGCTAATCCGGGATGTTTCCTTCTTGCAGCTGACTGATCTGGAGAAGCTAGAGGACCGAGGCCAGACGGAGGGACCTAAAGGAACCTGCCGTTCTCCTACATCCATGAAGTTCAGGACCAGATCACAAGGTAGAGAGGGGAGAGGGAGGGAGGGAGGGAGGGAGGGAGGGGGAGGGAGGGAGGGAGGGAGGGAGAGGGAGGGAGGGAGGGAGGGAGGGAGGGAGGGAGGGAGGGAGGGAGGGAGGGAGGGAGACAAAGATAGAGAGAGAGACAAAGATAGAGAGAGAGACAAAGATAGAGAGAGAGAAAAAGAGAGAGAGAGACAAAGAGAGAGAGAGACAAAGAGAGAGAGAGACACAGAGAGAGAGACAGACAAAGAGAGAGAGACAAAGAGAGAGAGACAAAGAGAGAGAGAGACAAAGAGAGAGAGAGACAAAGAGAGAGAGACAGACAAAGAGAGAGAGACAAAGAGAGAGAGAGATATATAAATATATATATTTTCATTTTATTAATATTTTTCGAAATGTATACTTTGACAATGTAAGTAATAATGAACTTGCCATGTCTATAAAGTCAATTGAACTGAAATTAAGAGAGAGATTAGTCCCTAATGGAGCATAGAGTGAAGCTTGTTAGCCACACAGTCAGTCATGCTGCACTGTTAACTGGTTAAAAACAAGGCAGGTTTACAACCATCAGCTAGTCAACCATCCTGAACAGGTAGTGGAGCGTGTGAGTGGAGTGAAGCAGTCCCACCCAGCGTTGACAGAGCACCACTCCAGCGCTCAATGTCCTTTCTCTCAATCAGCAAAAAAAAACAGCTCACAGCGGGGGGAAAAACATCCCTCCAAATTCACTCCATTCATTTTCTGTTTAAAAAGATAATTTACCAAACCACATCTACTGTAGGCTATTGAACCAGGACCTAGTTGATGATGTGTAGCTGCTGTGTTTTCTCTCAGGCTATTGAACCAGGACCTAGATGATGATGTGTAGCTGCTGTGTTTTCTCTCAGGCTATTGAACCAGGACCTAGTTGATGATGTGTAGCTGCTGTGTTTTCTCTCAGGCTATTGAACCAGGACCTAGTTGATGATGTGTAGCTGCTGTGTTTTCTCTCGGGCTATTGAACCAGGACCTAGTTGATGATGTGTAGCTGCTGTGTTTTCTCTCGGGCTATTGAACCAGGACCTAGTTGATGATGTGTAGCTGCTGTGTTTTCTCTCGGGCTATTGAACCAGGACCTAGTTGATGATGTGTAGCTGCTGTGTTTTCTCTCAGGCTATTGAACCAGGACCTAGTTGATGATGTGTAGCTGCTGTGTTTTCTCTCAGGCTATTGAACCAGGACCTAGTTGATGATGTGTAGCTGCTGTGTTTTCTCTCAGGCTATTGAACCAGGACCTAGTTGATGATGTGTAGCTGCTGTGTTTTCTCTCAGGCTATTGAACCAGGACCTAGTTGATGATGTGTAGCTGCTGTGTTTTCTCTCAGGCTATTGAACCAGGACCTAGTTGATGATGTGTAGCTGCTGTGTTTTCTCTCAGGCTATTGAACCAGGACCTAGTTGATGATGTGTAGCTGCTGTGTTTTCTCTCAGGCTATTGAACCAGGACCTAGTTGATGATGTGTAGCTGCTGTGTTTTCTCTCAGGCTATTGAACCAGGACCTAGTTGATGATGTGTAGCTGCTGTGTTTTCTCTCAGGCTATTGAACCAGGACCTAGTTGATGATGTGTAGCTGCTGTGTTTTCTCTCAGGCTATTGAACCAGGACCTAGTTGATGATGTGTAGCTGCTGTGTTTTCTCTCAGGCTATTGAACCAGGACCTAGTTGATGATGTGTAGCTGCTGAGTTTTCTCTCAGGCTATTGAACCAGGACCTAGTCGTAGTGATGTGTAGCTGCTGTGTTTTCTCTCAGGCTATTGAACCAGGACCTAGTTGATGATGTGTAGCTGCTGTGTTTTCTCTCAGGCTATTGAACCAGGACCTAGTTGATGATGTGTAGCTGCTGTGTTTTCTCTCAGGCTATTGAACCAGGACCTAGTTGATGATGTGTAGCTGCTGTGTTTTCTCTCAGGCTATTGAACCAGGACCTAGTCGTAGTGATGTGTAGCTGCTGTGTTTTCTCTCATCTACTGATCATTAGACACTTCAGTTGTAACTGGCTCTGTTGCGCCCCCATTCGACAGTTCAGAGACAACATTAATTAGCACTCCTCTTACAAAGTTACACTAGCCTATATTTACAAATGTAAACGTCTCCAGTGTTGCACGGGCTCATGGTTGTCTTGCTCGTAACTACACAGGCTGTGTGACCTTGGTCGACTCGTATCAACATCTCTGACGGGGCAGGTTCAATAAATACAACAGAACAGGCCTGATTAACAGAACACTGATGAAGGAAATGAAAAGGGCTGGGCAGAGCTGGTGGCTGAGTGGTACCGGAGCGAGAGAGAAGGCAGATACTCCAAGCACTCCACTCCTCTCTCCATTGCAGCTACACTCCTCTCTCCATTCCAGCTCCACTCCTCTCTCCATTCCAACTCCACTCCTCTCTCCTCTCTTATAATGTCATTGTTCCTCATTAAAGGGGAGGATAGTTCTAATGTCATTGTCCCTCATTAAAGGGGAGGATAGTTCTAATGTCATTGTTCCTCATTAAAGGGGAGGATAGTTCTAATGTCATTGTCCCTCATTAAAGGGGAGGATAGTTCTAATGTCATTGTTCCTCATTAAAGGGGAGGTTAGTTCTAATGTCATTGTTCCTCATTAAAGGGGAGGATAGTTCTAATGTCATTGTTCCTCATTAAAGGGGAGGATAGTTCTAATGTCATTGTTCCTCATTAAAGGGGAGGATAGTTCTAATGTCGTTGTTCCTCATTAAAGGGGAGGATAGTTCTAATGTCATTGTTCCTCATTAAAGGGGAGGATAGTTCTAATGTCATTGTTCCTCATTAAAGGGGAGGATAGTACTAATGTCATTGTTCCTCATTAAAGGGGAGGATAGTTATAATGTTTGGTTTGACTGGCTGTCCTCCAGTAAAGATTATACAAACAGTTTTAACCTCTGTCATTGACAGCAGTTACCCACTGGGCACACCCTGGTTGAATCATGTTGTGTCCACGCCATTTCAGTGAAATTATGTTGAACCAACGTGGAATATACGTGGAATTGACGTCTGTGCCCAGTGGATAATTATGCCGTGTTATTTCATGTCCCTGAAAGTGGTGAATAAAATTGAGGTCACGTTTAGACAAATATAGGGGCATGAGGCTCTATAATACGGTGAAGATGGAAGAAGATGATTCGACTGTGAGACTTCATGCTTTTTCATGCCAATTTGTTTCAGGGGGCGGTAGTCGTCTGGAGTCTGTTGGAGAGGATGACGAGCTGATCGTGGAGAATGGAGAGGAGGGAAGTGACATGGTGGAGAAACCGACACGAGGCGGACGCAAACACTCCTTGCCTCAGCAGTTAGACACTGTGGGCGTCCGACAGGTCAGTCGGTCAAAGGGCAGAGGTCAGGGGTCACTAGGTCAGTGTCTGGGCGTCCGACAGGTCAGTCGGTCAAAGGGCAGAGGTCAGGGGTCACTAGGTCAGTGTCTGGGCGTCCGACAGGTCAGTCGGTCAAAGGGCAGAGGTCAGTGGGCACTAGGTCAGTTTCTGGTGGAAGGTGTTATTCATGCAGTGTACAATGTTCATGGCTGGAAGGGATGCGGTTTTTGTGATGTCAAACTCCCACAAGAGTTTGAAACTTGTCTGGTGAAGTTGGGACTTGGAGGAGTGTTCAGAATCAATTTTCTTTTGATCAAAGTAATCATATGGGGGGGGGGGGGGATTTTTTGAACGGTGTTTCCCTTGAAGGTTTAACAGAAATGTACCCACACTCTAACTTCCCCCATCTCCCACGTCTCTCCGTCTCCCCATCTCTCCTCTCTCCCCCATCTCTCCCCTCTCCCACATCTCTTCGTCTCCCCCGTCTCTCCCCATCTCTCCCCTCACCCACGTCTCCCCCGTCTCTCCCCATCTCTCCCATCTCCCACGTCTCTCCGTCTCCCCATCTCTCCCCTCACCCATGTCTCCCCGTCTCCCCCATCTCTCCCCTCTCCCATGTCTCTCCGTCTCCCCATCTCTCCTCTCTCCCACGTCTCCCCGTCTCCCCCATCTCTCCCCTCTCCCATGTCTCTCCGTCTCCCCATCTCTCCCCTCTCCCACGTCTCCCCGTCTCCCCCATCTCTCCCCTCTCCCATGTCTCTCCGTCTCCCCATCTCTCCTCTCTCCACGTCTCCCCGTCTCCCCCATCTCTCCCCTCTCCAATGTCTCTCAGTCTCCCCATCTCTCCTCTCTCCCACGTCTCCCCGTCTCCCCCATCTCTCCTCTCTCCCATGTCTCTCCGTCTCCCCCATCTCTCCCCTCTCCAATGTCTCTCCGTCTCCCCATCTCTCCGCTCTCCCACGTCTCCCCGTCTCCCCCATCTCTCCCCTCTCCAATGTCTCTCCGTCTCCCCATCTCTCCTCTCTCCACGTCTCCCCGTCTCCCCCATCTCTCCCCTCTCCAATGTCTCTCAGTCTCCCCATCTCTCCTCTCTCCCACGTCTCCCCGTCTCCCCCATCTCTCCTCTCTCCAATGTCTCTCAGTCTCCCCATCTCTCCTCTCTCCCACGTCTCCCCGTCTCCCCCATCTCTCCTCTCTCCAATGTCTCTCAGTCTCCCCATCTCTCCTCTCTCCCACGTCTCCCCGTCTCCCCCATCTCTCCCCTCTCCAATGTCTCTCAGTCTCCCCATCTCTCCTCTCTCCCACGTCTTCCCGTATCCCCCATCTCTCCCCTCTCCAATGTCTCTCAGTCTCCCCATCTCTCCCCTCTCCCACGTCTCCCCGTCTCCCCCATCTCTCCCCTCTCCAATGTCTCTCAGTCTCCCCATCTCTCCTCTCTCCCACGTCTCCCCGTCTCCCCCATCTCTCCTCTCTCCCCTGTTTCCACCCATCTTCCCCTCTCTCCCACGTCTCCCCGTCTCCCCCATCTCTCCTCTCTCCCCTGTTTCCACCCATCTTCCCCTCTCTCCCACGTCTCCCCGTCTCCCCCATCTCTCCTCTCTCCCCTGTTTCCACCCATCTTCCCCCCTCTTCCCTGTCTCCCACGTCTCTCCGTCTCCCCATCTCTCCTCTCTCCCACGTCTCCCCGTCTCCCCCATCTCTCCTCTCTCCCACGTCTCCCCGTCTCCCCCATCTCTCCTCTCTCCCACGTCTCTCAGTCTCCCCCATCTCTCCTCTCTCCCACGTCTCCCCGTCTCCCCCATCTCTCCTCTCTCCCACGTCTCCCCGTCTCCCCCATCTCTCCTCTCTCCCACGTCTCCCCGTCTCCCCCATCTCTCCTCTCTCCCACGTCTCCCCGTCTCCCCCATCTCTCCTCTCTCCCACGTCTCCCCGTCTCCCCCATCTCTCCTCTCTCCCACGTCTCCCCGTCTCCCCCATCTCTCCTCTCTCCCACGTCTCTCAGTCTCCCCCATCTCTCCTCTCTCCCACGTCTCCCCGTCTCCCCCATCTCTCCTCTCTCCCACGTCTCTCAGTCTCCCCCATCTCTCCTCTCTCCCACGTCTCCCCGTCTCCCCCATCTCTCCTCTCTCCCCTGTTTCCACCCATCTTCCCCCCTCTTCCCTGTCTCCCCCATCTCTCCTCTCTCCCCTGTTTCCACCCATCTTCCCCCCTCTTCCCTGTCTCCCCCATCTCTCCTCTCTCCCCTGTTTCCACCCATCTTCCCCCCTCTTCCCTGTCTCCCCCATCTCTCCTCTCTCCCATGTCTCATGTCTCTCCGTCTCCCCGTCTCCCCATCTCTCCTCTCTCCCATGTCTCTCCGTCTCCCCATCTTCCCCCCTCTTTCCTGTCTCCCCCCCCCCCCCCCCTCTTTCTCCGGACCTCTCAGTGGCTGGCTGGGTCATGGATCCGGGGACGTCTCACGCCTGTCCTACCCTGGCTGGATGGGCTTTAAATAGGTTATAAGAGCCTGTTCTGCTCACTCATCAGGCTGATAGATAGATTGTACAGTCTCCTTGTCCCCACAGGCTGATTTGTGTGATAATAACCCAGGCCGAGGGACATCAAAGCCCAGACCGGCCTCTCAGCCTGCCTCTCCTTCTTTCACCACAATGCTTCTCGTGGCTTGGCTAATTGCTGTGTTTAATCAAAGGCCAGATTGGCCAGACAAAGTGTCCAGAGTCTTGTACTACACTATATACTGTAGTCCAGAGGCTTTCAGACTCAGTCCAGGGGCTTTCAGACTCAGTCCAGGGCTTTCAGACTCAGTCCAGGTGCTTTCAGACTCAGTCCAGAGGCTTTCAGACTCAGTCCAGGGGCTTTCAGACTCAGTCCAGGTGCTTTCAGACTCAGTCCAGGGGCTTTCAGACTCAGTCCAGGGACTTTCAGACTCAGTCCAGGGACTTTCAGACTCAGTCCAGGGCTTTCAGACTCAGTCCAGGTGCTTTCAGACTCAGTCCAGGTGCTTTCAGACTCAGTCCAGAGGCTTTCAGACTCAGTCCAGGTGGCTTTCAGACTCAGTCCAGAGGCTTTCAGACTCAGTCCAGGGGCTTTCAGACTCAGTCCAGGGGCTTTCAGACTCAGTCCAGGGGCTTTCAGACTCAGTCCAGGGGCTTTCAGACTCAGTCCAGGGGCTTTCAGACTCAGTCCAGGGGCTTTCAGACTCAGTCCAGGGGCTTTCAGACTCAGTCCAGGGGCTTTCAGACTCAGTCCAGGGGCTTTCAGACTCAGTCCAGGGGCTTTCAGACTCAGTCCAGGGGCTTTCAGACTCAGTCCAGGGGCTTTCAGACTCAGTCCAGGGGCTTTCAGACTCAGTCCAGGGGCTTTCAGACTCAGTCCAGGGGCTTTCAGACTCAGTCCAGGGGCTTTCAGACTCAGTCCAGGGGCTTTCAGACTCAGTCCAGGGGCTTTCAGACTCAGTCCAGGTGCTTTCAGACTCAGTCCAGGTGCTTTCAGACTCAGTCCAGGGGCTTTCAGACTCAGTCCAGGGGCTTTCAGACTCAGTCCAGAGGCTTTCAGACTCAGTCCAGGGGCTTTCAGACTCAGTCCAGGGGCTCTCAGACTCAGTCCAGGTGGCTTTCAGACTCAGTCCAGGGGCTTTCAGACTCAGTCCAGGGGCTTTCAGACTCAGTCCAGGGGCTTTCAGACTCAGTCCAGGGGCTTTAAAATATGTGCCTCTAATATGGTCATACATTTGGCAGGAGGTTAGGAAGTGCAGCTCAGTTTCCACCTCAATTTGTGGGCAGTGAGCACATAGCCTGTCTTCTCTTGAGAGCCATGTCTGCCTACGGCGGCCTTTCTCAATAGCAAGGCTATGCTCACTGAGTCTGTACATAGTCAAAGCTTTCCTTAAGTTTGGGTCAGTCACAGTGGTCGGTATTCTGCCACTGTGTACTCTCTGTTTAGGGCCAAATAGCATTCTAGTTTGCTCTGTGTTTTTGTTAATTCTTTCCAATGTGTCAAGTAGTTTTTTGTTTTCTCATGATTTGGTCTAATTGTGTTGCTCTCTTTCTCTCTCTGTCTCTCTCTGTCTCTCTCTGTCTCTCTCTCTCTCTCTCTCTCTCTCTCTCTCTCTCTCTCTCTCTGTATCTCTCTCTCTCCCTCTCCCCACCACCCCCCACTAGGAGTATCAGATAGTTAAGAAATCATCTCGCTCCCTGAGCACCGTTCAAGTGGAGTCTCCATGGCGACTGGCCCAGCCGTCTATTATATCCAACATTGTCCTTATGAAAGGACAGGGCAAGGTGAGCACCACACACACACACACACACATACACATACACACGCACGCACGTACGCACACACACACACACACACACCAAGGGTCCTTGGTAAACAACAGGTGTAGACTAACAGTGAAATGCTGACTGATGGGTCCTTGGTAAACAACAGGTGTAGACTAACAGTGAAATGCTGACTGATGGGTCCTTGGTAAACAACAGGTGTAGACTAACAGTGAAATGCTGACTGATGGGTCCTTGGTAAACAACAGGTGTAGACTAACAGTGTAATGCTGACTGACTGAAGGGTCCTTGGTAAACAACAGGTGTAAACTAACAGTGAAATGCTGACTGATGGGTCCTTGGTAAACAACAGGTGTAGACTTACAGTGAAATGCTGACTGATGGGTCCTTGGTAAACACTAGGTGTAGACTAACAGTGTAATGCTGACTGACTGATGGGTCCTTGGTAAACAACAGGTGTAGACTAACAGTGAAATGCTGACTGACTAGTCCTTGGTAAACAACAGGTGTAGACTAACAGTGTAATGCTGACTGACTAGTCCTTGGTAAACAACAGGTGTAAACTAACAGTGAAATGCTGACTGAAGGGTCCTTGGTAAACAACAGGTGTAGACTAACAGTGTAATGCTGACTGACTAGTCCTTGGTAAACAACAGGTGTAGACTAACAGTGAAATGCTGACTGACTAGTCCTTGGTAAACAACAGGTGTAGACTAACAGTGTAATGCTGACTGACTAGTCCTTGGTAAACAACAGGTGTAGACTAACAGTGAAATGCTGACTGAAGGGTCCTTGGTAAACAACAGGTGTAGACTAACAGTGAAATGCTGACTGATGGGTCCTTGGTAAACAACAGGTGTAGACTAACAGTGAAATGCTGACTGATGGGTCCTTGGTAAACAACAGGTGTAGACTAACAGTGAAATGCTGACTGATGGGTCCTTGGTAAACAACAGGTGTAGACTAACAGTGAAATGCTGACTGACTGGTCCTTGGTAAACAACAGGTGTAGACTAACAGTGAAATGCTGACTGACGGGTCCTTTATCCAACAATGCAGAGTTAAAGATAAAATAAGAATAGAAATGTAGACACGGTGAATAACGACTACAGATAGGGTGAAAATAACATGGCGATATACAGCGCTTTCAGAATGTATTCACACCCCCTGACTTTTTCATATTTTGTAACTAAAAGTGGAAACAGGTCAAGGGGGTGTGAGTCCATTCTGAAGCCGTTGTGTGAGCGGCCTCATGTTCCCGTAGATTTTAGTCTGACTAAGTCGTAGTTTAATTGTATTATCGAAAACATGATACCATCTCACAGTCTGCCTGGTCTACTGAATGCCAAGTTCTTCCATGTGTTTGTGTTCGGGTTGGGAAACGTATCTGTGGTACGCACATGTCATGAGTGTGATTGGCTGTTCGTCAGTCATGCTGTTGGTTGGTGCTTCGTTGGTCGTTCTGTTAGGGACCACCTAACTATTGTTGCTGGTTTGACCTGTTCTGTGGTTCTGAAACCTTTGTCTCTGTCAGGTTACGGGCCTGGGGTTCAGACAGTATTGTTGGTAGTTGGCACTGTTCTGTGGTTCTGAAACCTTTGTCTCTGTCAGGTTACGGGCCTGGGGTTCAGACAGTATTGTTGGTAGTTGGTACTGTTCTGTGGTTCTGAACCCTTTGTCTCTGTCAGGTTACGGGCCTGGGGTTCAGACAGTATTGTTCGTAGTTGGTACTGTTCTGTGGTTCTGAAACCTTTGTCTCTGTCAGGTTACGGGCCTGGGGTTCAGACAGTATTGTTGGTAGTTGGCACTGTTCTGTGGTTCTGAAACCTTTGTCTCTGTCAGGTTACGGGCCTGGGGTTCAGACAGTATTGTTGGTAGTTGGTACTGTTCTGTGGTTCTGAAACCTTTGTCTCTGTCAGGTTACGGGCCTGGGGTTCAGACAGTATTGTTGGTAGTTGGTACTGTTCTGAAACTTGTGTGTGTGTGTGTGTTAGGGACTGGGGTTCAGCATCGTCGGAGGTCAGGACTCTGCCCGAGGAAGGATGGGGATCTTTGTCAAGACTATCTTCCCTAACGGAGCAGCGGTCGCAGACGGACGACTGAAAGAGGGAGATGAGATTCTGGAGGTGAATGGAGACTCTCTCCAAGGCCTGACCCACCAGCAGGCCATCCAGACCTTCAAGGTAAGCAGAAACAGTCTGGGTTAGAGTTTACAGGGTTAGGATTAAGGTTGTGGCAATCCAGACCTCCAAGGTAACAGTCAGGGTTAGGATTAAGATTGTGGCCATCCAGACCTTCAAGGTAACAGTCAGGGTTAGGATTAAGGTTGTGGCCATCCAGACCTTCAAGGTAACAGTCTGGGTTAGAGTTACGACAGGGTTAGGATTAAGGTTGTGGCCATCCAAACCTCCAAGGTAACAGTCAGGGTTAGGATTAAGGTTGTGGCCATCCAGACCTCCAAGGCAACAGTCTGGGTTAGGATTAAGGTTGTGACCATCCAGTCCTCCAAGGTAAGCAGGAAGCAAAAGACTATTTGGAATACTTTCAGATTCTAAGGGGATATGGTGTGGTGTACCACAGGGCTCAATACTAGGGCCTCCACTGTTCCTGTACCACGGGGCTCAATACTAGGGCCTCCACTGTTCCTGTACCACAGGGCTCAATACTAGGGCCTCCACTGTTCCTATACCACAGGGCTCAATACTAGGGCCTCCACTTGTCCTGTACCACAGGGCTCAATACTAGGGCCTCCACTGTTCCTGGACCACAGGGCCTCCACTGTTCCTGTACCACAGGGCTCGATACTAGGGCCTCCACTGTTCCTGTACCACAGGGCTCAATACTAGGGCCTCCACTGTTCCTGTACCACAGGGCTCGATACTAGGGCCTCCACTGTTCCTGTACCACAGGGCTCGATACTAGGGCCTCCACTGTTCCTGTACCGCAGGGCTCAAAACTAGGGCCTCCACGTTTCCTGCACCACATGGCTCGATACTAGGGCTTCCACTGTTCCTGTACCACAGGGCTCAATACTAGGGCCTCCACTGTTCCTGGACCACATGCCCTCCACTGTTCCTGTACCACAGGGCTCGATACTAGGGCCTCCACTGTTCCTGTACCACAGGGCTCGATACTAGGGCCTCCACTGTTCCTGTATCACAGGGCTCGATACTAGGGCCTCCACTGTTCCTGTACCACAGGGCTCAATACTAGGGCCTCCACTGTTCCTGGACCACAGGGCCTCCACTGTTCCTGGACCACAGGGCCTCCACTGTTCCTGTACCACAGGGCCTCCACTGTTCCTGGACCACAGGGCCTCCACTGTTCCTGTACCACAGGGCCTCCACTGTTCCTGGACCACAGGGCCTCCACTGTCCCTGTACCACAGGGCTCGATACTAGGGCCTCCACTGTTCCTGTACCACAGGGCCTCCACTGTTCCTGGACCACAGGGCCTCCACTGTCCCTGTACCACAGGGCTCGATACTAGGGCCTCCACTGTTCCTGTACCACAGGGCCTCCACTGTTCCTGGACCACAGGGCCTCCACTGTTCCTGTACCACAGGGCCTCCACTGTTCCTGGACCACAGGGCTCGATACTAGGGCCTCCACTGTTCCTGTACCACAGGGCTCGATACTAGGGCCTCCACTGTTCCTGTACCACAGGGCCTCCACTGTTCCTGTACCACAGGGCTCGATACTAGGGCCTCCACTGTTCCTGTACCACAGGGCCTCCACTGTTCCTGGACCACAGGGCCTCCACTGTTCCTGTACCACAGGGCTCGATACTAGGGCCTCCACTGTTCCTGGACCACAGGGCCTCCACTGACCCTGTACCACAGGGCTCGATACTAGGGCCTCCACTGTTCCTGTACCACAGGGCTCAATACTAGGGCCTCCACTGTTCCTGGACCACAGGGCCTCCACTGTTCCTGGACCACAGGGCTCGATACTAGGGCCTCCACTGTTCCTGTACCACAGGGCTCAATACTAGGGCCTCCACTGTTCCTGTACCACAGGGCTCAATACTAGGGCCTCCACTGTTCCTGGACCACAGGGCCTCCACTGTTCCTGGACCACAGGGCCTCCACTGTTCCTGTACCACAGGGCCCCCACTGTTCCTGGACCACAGGGCCTCCACTGTTCCTGTACCACAGGGCCTCCACTGTTCCTGGACCACAGGGCCTCCACTGTCCCTGTACCACAGGGCTCGATACTAGGGCCTCCACTGTTCCTGTACCACAGGGCCTCCACTGTTCCTGGACCACAGGGCCTCCACTGTCCCTGTACCACAGGGCTCGATACTAGGGCCTCCACTGTTCCTGTACCACAGGGCCTCCACTGTTCCTGGACCACAGGGCCTCCACTGTTCCTGTACCACAGGTCCTCCACTGTTCCTGGACCACAGGGCCTCCACTGTTCCTGTACCACAGGGCCTCCACTGTTCCTGGACCACAGGGCTCGATACTAGGGCCTCCACTGTTCCTGTACCACAGGGCCTCCACTGTTCCTGTACCACAGGGCTCAATACTAGGGCCTCCACTGTTCCTGGACCACAGGGCCTCCACTGTTCCTGTACCACAGGGCTCAATACTAGGGCCTCCACTGTTCCTGGACCACAGGGCCTCCACTGTTCCTGTACCACAGGGCTCGATACTAGGGCCTCCACTGTCCCTGTACCACAGGGCTCGATACTAGGGCCTCCACTGTCCCTGTACCACAGGGCTCGATACTAGGGCCTCCACTGTCCCTGTACCACAGGGCCTCCATTGTTACTGTACCACAGGGCCTCCACTGTTCCTGTACCACAGGCCTCCACTGTTCCTGTACCACAGGGCCTCCACTGTTCCTGGACCACAGGGCCTCCACTGTTCCTGTACCACAGGGCTCGATACTAGGGCCTCCACTGTTCCTGGACCACAGGGCCTCCACTGTCCCTGTACCACAGGGCTCGATACTAGGGCCTCCACTGTTCCTGTACCACAGGGCTCAATACTAGGGCCTCCACTGTTCCTGGACCACAGGGCCTCCACTGTTCCTGGACCACAGGGCCTCCACTGTCCCTGTACCACAGGGCTCGATACTAGGGCCTCCACTGTTCCTGTACCACAGGGCCTCCACTGTTCCTGGACCACAGGGCCTCCACTGTCCCTGTACCACAGGGCTCGATACTAGGGCCTCCACTGTTCCTGTACCACAGGGCCTCCACTGTTCCTGGACCACAGGGCCTCCACTGTTCCTGTACCACAGGTCCTCCACTGTTCCTGGACCACAGTGCCTCCACTGTTCCTGTACCACAGGGCTTCCACTGTTCCTGGACCACAGGGCTCGATACTAGGGCCTCCACTGTTCCTGTACCACAGGGCCTCCACTGTTCCTGTACCACAGGGCTCAATACTAGGGCCTCCACTGTTCCTGGACCACAGGGCCTCCACTGTTCCTGTACCACAGGGCTCAATACTAGGGCCTCCACTGTTCCTGGACCACAGGGCTCGATACTAGGGCCTCCACTGTTCCTGTACCACAGGGCCTCCACTGTTCCTGTACCACAGGGCTCAATACTAGGGCCTCCACTGTTCCTGGACCACAGGGCCTCCACTGTTCCTGTACCACAGGGCTCAATACTAGGGCCTCCACTGTTCCTGGACCACAGGGCCTCCACTGTTCCTGTACCACAGGGCTCGATACTAGGGCCTCCACTGTCCCTGTACCACAGGGCTCGATACTAGGGCCTCCACTGTCCCTGTACCACAGGGCTCGATACTAGGGCCTCCACTGTCCCTGTACCACAGGGCCTCCATTGTTACTGTACCACAGGGCCTCCACTGTTCCTGTACCACAGGCCTCCACTGTTCCTGGACCACAGGGCCTCCACTGTTCCTGGACCACAGGGCCTCCACTGTTCCTGTACCACAGGGCTCGATACTAGGGCCTCCACTGTTACTGATATGTGAATGACATACCAGCAGTGGTGAGATGAACTCCTGCTATATATAGAAGACGACCTTGCTGCTGTCAGGAAAGGAAACTGGAAATTAAACGTTTTTAACTGTATGAAATGTTTACCCCAAAATCTATCAATCGACCATTCAATCAGTGTCATTGATCAGGAAAAATGGTTTGTCACTTTTGGCCTTTCATCCATCTTCTTTGATATCAAAGTGCAATATCTATTCTCTAACCACTTTTAAAAAGAGAGGGTGCATCTTAGTGTGTTTCTATCATTGAGAAAGTCAAACCTGACACCGTGTCTCATTGTGTTGTTGTTGTTGTTGTTGATCCTAACACTGTATCTCTGTGTCTCAATGTGTTGTTGTTGTTGTTGTTGTTGTTGTTCCTAACACTGTATCTCTGTGTCTCATTGTGTTGTTGTTGTTGTTCCTAACACTGTATCTCTGTGTCTCATTGTGTTGTTGTTGTTGTTGTTCCTAACACTGTATCTCTGTGTCTCATTGTGTTGTTGTTGTTCCTAACACTGTATCTCTGTGTCTCATTGTGTTGTTGTTGTTCCTAACACTGTATCTCTGTGTCTCAGTTTGTTGTTGTTGTTGTTCCTAACACTGTATCTCTGTGTCTCATTGTGTTGTTGTTGTTCCTAACACTGTATCTCTGTGTCTCATTGTGTTGTTGTTGTTCCTAACACTGTATCTCTGTGTCTCAGTTTGTTGTTGTTGTTGTTCCTAACACTGTATCTCTGTGTCTCATTGTGTTGTTGTTGTTGTTGTTCCTAACACTGTATCTCTGTGTCTCATTGTGTTGTTGTTGTTCCTAACACTGTATCTCTGTGTCTCATTGTGTTGTTGTTGTTGTTCCTAACACTGTATCTATGTCTCATTGTGTTGTTGTTGTTGTTGTTCCTAACACTGTATCTCTGTGTCTCAGTGTGTTGTTGTTGTTGTTGTTGTTCCTAACACTGTATCTCTGTGTCTCAGTGTGTTGTTGTTGTTGTTGTTGTTCCTAACACTGTATCTCTGTGTCTCAGTGTGTTGTTGTTGTTGTTGTTGTTGTTGTTGTTGTTGTTCCTAACACTGTATCTCTGTGTCTCATTGTGTTGTTGTTGTTGTTGTTGTTGTTGTTGTTGTTGTTGTTGTTGTTGTTCCTAACACTGTATCTCTGTGTCTCAATGTGTTGTTGTTGTTGTTGTTGTTCCTAACACTGTATCTCTGTGTCTCATTGTGTTGTTGTTGTTGTTGTTGTTGTTCCTAACACTGCATCTCTGTGTCTCAATGTGTTGTTGTTGTTGTTGTTGTTGTTGTTCCTAACACTGTATCTCTGTGTCTCATTGTGTTGTTGTTGTTGTTGTTGTTCCTAACACTGTATCTCTGTGTCTCATTGTGTTGTTGTTGTTGTTGTTGTTGTTGTTCCTAACACTGTATCTCTGTGTCTCATTGTGTTGTTGTTGTTGTTGTTGTTGTTGTTGTTGTTGTTGTTGTTGTTGTTCCTAACACTGTATATCTGTGTCTCATTGTGGTGTTGTTGTTGTTGTTCCTAACACTGTATCTCTGTGTCTCCGGTCCACTGCAGCAGCTGAAGAAGGGCGTGATAACCCTGACTGTGAGGACTCGTCTCCGCAGCCCCAGCCTGACTCCGTGCCCTACCCCCACCCTCCTCAGTCGCTCCTCCTCCCTTAACTCCAACGCCAGCGGGGGAACCCCCATACCCTCCACTTTCGACGAAACCCCCGAAGTCCGCAAGGGACCGCCCAGACCTGGCCCCAAGGACCGCATCATTATGGAGGTTACACTCAGTAAAGGTAACTGACAAAGTGGGGTTTTGAACTGTGCCGTTTCAGTTCAGTTGTTGTGACCTCACTTCCCTCTGGTGTGAGATGTGCTTTTGTTGACATTTTAGTTTGAGACCGTAGGGAGTAACCACAAGACAATCCTCTTACATCCTCCCAGCAACTCTCTCAATGCAATAACACACCCAACAATTACAAGATATACAAATATATATATACAAAAGTATGTGGACACCCCTTCAAATTAGTGGATTCGGTTATTTCAGCCACACCCGTTGCTGACGGTTGTATAAAATAGAGTACATAGCCATGCAATCTCCATAGACAAACAATTGGCAATAGAATGGCCCGTACTCAAGAGCTCAGTCCCTTTCAACGTGTCAGTTCGTCAAATTTCTGCCCTGGTCAACTGTAAGTGCTGTTATTGTGAAGTGGAAACGTCTAGGAGCAACAACGGCACAGCTGCGAAGTGGTAGGCCACACAAGCTCACAGAACGGAACCACCGAGTGCTGAAGCCCATAAAAAATTGGTGTCCTCGGTTGCAGATCTCACTACCGAGTTCCAAACTGCCTCTGGATGCAACGTCAGCACAACAACTGTTTGTCAGGAGCTTCATGAAATGGGTTTCCATGGACCAGCAGCCGCACACAAGCCTCAGATGACCATGATATAGGTTTCCATGGACCAGCAGCCGCATACAAGCCTCAGATGACCATGATATAGGTTTCCATGGACCAGCAGCCGCACACAAGCCTCAGATGACCATGATATAGGTTTCCATGGACCAGCAGCCGCATACAAGCCTCAGATGACCATGATATAGGTTTCCATGGACCAGCAGCCGCACACAAGCCTCAGATGACCATGATATAGGTTTCCATGGACCAGCAGCCGCACACAAGCCTCAGATGACCATGATATAGGTTTCCATGGACCAGCAGCCGCACACAAGCCTCAGATGACCATGATATAGGTTTCCATGGCCGGACTCTGGAGCAGTTGGAAACGCGTTCTCTGGAGTGATGAATCACGCTTCACCTTCTGGCAGTCCGACGGATTCATCTGGGTTTGGCGGATGCCAAGAGACACTACCTGCCTGAATGCACAGTGCCAACTGTAACGTTTGGTGGAGGAGGAATAATGGTCTGGGACTGTTTTTCATGGTTCGGGCCCCTTAGTTCCAGTGAAGGGAAATCTTAACGCTACAACATACAATGACATTCTAGACGATTCTGTTCTTCCAACTTTGTGGCAACAGTTTGGGGAAGGCCCTTTCCTGTTTCAGAATGACAAAGTCCCTG
>NC_143027.1:2720000-2745000 GCF_057628025.1 Oncorhynchus mykiss
GTTCCTTCCATCTTTACCTGGTACTATAGGAGGTTCCTTCCATCTTTACCTGGTACTATAGAAGGTTCCTTCCATCTTTACCTGGTACTATAGAAGGTTCCTTCCATCTTTACCTGGTACTATAGGAGGTTCCTTCCATCTTTACCTGGTACTATAGAAGGTTCCTTCCATCTTTACCTGGTACTATAGGAGGTTCCTTCCATCTTTACCTGGTACTATAGAAGGTTCCTTCCATCTTTACCTGGTACTATAGGAGGTTCCTTCCATCTTTACCTGGTACTATAGGAGGTTCCTTCCATCTTTACCTGGTACTATAGGAGGTTCCTTCCATCTTTACCTGGTACTATAGGAGGTTCCTTCCATCTTTACCTGGTACTATAGGAGGTTCCTTCCATCTTTACCTGGTACTATAGAAGGTTCCTTCCATCTTTACCTGGTACTATAGGAGGTTCCTTCCATCTTTACCTGGTACTATAGAAGGTTCCTTCCATCTTTACCTGGTACTATAGAAGGTTCCTTCCATCTTTACCTAGTACTATAGGAGGTTCCTTCCATCTTTACCTGGTACTATAGAAGGTTCCTTCCATCTTTACCTGGTACTATAGGAGGTTCCTTCCATCTTTACCTGGTTCTATGGGAGGTTCCTTCCATCTTTACCTGGTACTATAGGAGGTTCCTTCCATCTTTACCTGGTACTATAGGAGGTTCCTTCCATCTTTACCTGGTACTATAGGAGGTTCCTTCCATCTTTACCTGGTACTATAGGAGGTTCCTTCCATCTTTACCTGGTACTATAGGAGGTTCCTTCCATCTTTACCTGGTATTATAGGAGGTTCCTTCCATCTTTACCTGGTACTATAGAAGGTTCCTTCCATCTTTACCTGGTACTATAGGAGGTTCCTTCCATCTTTACCTGGTACTATAGAAGGTTCCTTCCATCTTTACCTGGTACTATAGAAGGTTCCTTCCATCTTTACCTGGTACTATAGGAGGTTCCTTCCATCTTTACCTGGTACTATAGGAGGTTCCTTCCATCTTTACCTGGTACTATAGGAGGTTCCTTCCATCTTTACCTGGTACTATAGAAGGTTCCTTCCATCTTTACCTGGTACTATAGGAGGTTCCTTCCATCTTTACCTGGTTCTATGGGAGGTTCCTTCCATCTTTACCTGGTTCTATGGGAGGTTCCTTCCATCTTTACCTGGTACTATAGGAGGTTCCTTCCATCTTTACCTGGTACTATAGGAGGTTCCTTCCATCTTTACCTGATACTATAGGAGGTTCCTTCCATCTTTACCTGGTACTATAGAAGGTTCCTTCCATCTTTACCTGGTACTATAGAAGGTTCCTTCCATCTTTACCTGGTACTATAGGAGGTTCCTTCCATCTTTACCTAGTACTATAGAAGGTTCCTTCCATCTTTACCTGGTACTATAGGAGGTTCCTTCCATCTTTACCTGGTACTATAGAAGGTTCCTTCCATCTTTACCTGGTACTATAGAAGGTTCCTTCCATCTTTACCTGGTACTATAGGAGGTTCCTTCCATCTTTACCTGGTTCTATGGGAGGTTCCTTCCATCTTTACCTGGTACTATAGAAGGTTCCTTCCATCTTTACCTGGTTCTATGGGAGGTTCCTTCCATCTTTACCTGGTACTATAGGAGGTTCCTTCCATCTTTACCTGGTACTATAGGAGGTTCCTTCCATCTTTACCTGGTACTATAGAAGGTTCCTTCCATCTTTACCTGGTACTATAGGAGGTTCCTTCCATCTTTATAGGAGGTTCCTTCCATCTTTACCTGGTACTATAGGAGGTTCCTTCCATCTTTACCTGGTACTATAGAAGGTTCCTTCCATCTTTACCTGGTACTATAGAAGGTTCCTTCCATCTTTACCTGGTACTATAGGAGATTCCTTCCATCTTTACCTGGTACTATAGAAGGTTCCTTCCATCTTTACCTGGTACTATAGGAGGTTCCTTCCATCTTTACCTGGTACTATAGAAGGTTCCTTCCATCTTTACCTGGTACTATAGGAGGTTCCTTCCATCTTTACCTGGTACTATAGGAGGTTCCTTCCATCTTTACCTGGTACTATAGGAGGTTCCTTCCATCTTTACCTGGTACTATAGGAGGTTCCTTCCATCTTTACCTGGTACTATAGGAGGTTCCTTCCATCTTTACCTGGTACTATAGAAGGTTCCTTCCATCTTTACCTGGTACTATAGGAGGTTCCTTCCATCTTTACCTGGTACTATAGAAGGTTCCTTCCATCTTTACCTGGTACTATAGAAGGTTCCTTCCATCTTTACCTAGTACTATAGGAGGTTCCTTCCATCTTTACCTGGTACTATAGAAGGTTCCTTCCATCTTTACCTGGTACTATAGGAGGTTCCTTCCATCTTTACCTGGTTCTATGGGAGGTTCCTTCCATCTTTACCTGGTACTATAGGAGGTTCCTTCCATCTTTACCTGGTACTATAGGAGGTTCCTTCCATCTTTACCTGGTACTATAGGAGGTTCCTTCCATCTTTACCTGGTACTATAGAAGGTTCCTTCCATCTTTACCTGGTACTATAGGAGGTTCCTTCCATCTTTACCTGGTTCTATGGGAGGTTCCTTCCATCTTTACCTGGTTCTATGGGAGGTTCCTTCCATCTTTACCTGGTACTATAGGAGGTTCCTTCCATCTTTACCTGGTACTATAGGAGGTTCCTTCCATCTTTACCTGATACTATAGGAGGTTCCTTCCATCTTTACCTGGTACTATAGAAGGTTCCTTCCATCTTTACCTGGTACTATAGGAGGTTCCTTCCATCTTTACCTGGTACTATAGGAGGTTCCTTCCATCTTTACCTGGTACTATAGGAGGTTCCTTCCATCTTTACCTGATACTATAGGAGGTTCCTTCCATCTTTACCTGGTACTATAGAAGGTTCCTTCCATCTTTACCTGGTACTATAGGAGGTTCCTTCCATCTTTACCTGGTACTATAGGAGGTTCCTTCCATCTTTACCTGGTACTATAGGAGGTTCCTTCCATCTTTACCTGGTACTATAGAAGGTTCCTTCCATCTTTACCTGGTACTATAGAAGGTTCCTTCCATCTTTACCTGGTACTATAGGAGGTTCCTTCCATCTTTACCTGGTACTATAGAAGGTTCCTTCCATCTTTACCTGGTACTATAGAAGGTTCCTTCCATCTTTACCTGGTACTATAGGAGGTTCCTTCCATCTTTACCTAGTACTATAGAAGGTTCCTTCCATCTTTACCTGGTACTATAGGAGGTTCCTTCCATCTTTACCTGGTACTATAGAAGGTTCCTTCCATCTTTACCTGGTACTATAGAAGGTTCCTTCCATCTTTACCTGGTACTATAGGAGGTTCCTTCCATCTTTACCTGGTTCTATGGGAGGTTCCTTCCATCTTTACCTGGTACTATAGAAGGTTCCTTCCATCTTTACCTGGTTCTATGGGAGGTTCCTTCCATCTTTACCTGGTACTATAGGAGGTTCCTTCCATCTTTACCTGGTACTATAGGAGGTTCCTTCCATCTTTACCTGGTACTATAGGAGGTTCCTTCCATCTTTACCTGGTACTATAGGAGGTTCCTTCCATCTTTACCTGGTACTATAGGAGGTTCCTTCCATCTTTACCTGGTACTATAGGAGGTTCCTTCCATCTTTACCTGGTTCTACGGGAGGTTCCTTCCATCTTTACCTGGTTCTACGGGAGGTTCCTTCCATCTTTACCTGGTACTATAGGAGGTTCCTTCCATCTTTACCTGGTTCTACGGGAGGTTCCTTCCATCTTTACCTGGTACTATAGGAGGTTCCTTCCATCTTTACCTGGTACTATAGGAGGTTCCTTCCATCTTTACCTGGTACTATAGGAGGTTCCTTCCATCTTTACCTGGTTCTACGGGAGGTTCCTTCCATCTTTACCTAGTACTATAGGAGGTTCCTTCCATCTTTACCTGGTACTATAGGAGGTTCCTTCCATCTTTACCTGGTACTATAGGAGGTTCCTTCCATCTTTACCTGGTACTATAGGAGGTTCCTTCCATCTTTACCTGGTTCTATGGGAGGTTCCTTCCATCTTTACCTGGTACTATAGGAGGTTCCTTCCATCTTTACCTGGTACTATAGGAGGTTCCGTCCATCTTTACCTGGTATTATAGGAGGTTCCTTCCATCTTTACCTGGTACTATAGGAGGTTCCTTCCATCTTTACCTGGTACTATAGGAGGTTCCTTCCATCTTTACCTGGTACTATAGGAGGTTCCTTCCATCTTTACCTGGTTCTATGGGAGGTTCCTTCCATCTTTACCTGGTACTATAGAAGGTTCCTTCCATCTTTACCTGGTACTATAGGAGGTTCCTTCCATCTTTACCTGGTACTATAGGAGGTTCCTTCCATCTTTACCTGGTATTATAGGAGGTTCCTTCCATCTTTACCTGGTACTATAGGAGGTTCCTTCCATCTTTACCTGGTACTATAGGAGGTTCCTTCCATCTTTACCTGGTACTATAGGAGGTTCCTTCCATCTTTACCTGGTTCTATGGGAGGTTCCTTCCATCTTTACCTGGTACTATAGAAGGTTCCTTCCATCTTTACCTGGTACTATAGGAGGTTCCTTCCATCTTTACCTGGTTCTATGGGAGGTTCCTTCCATCTTTACCTGGTACTATAGGAGGTTCCTTCCATCTTTACCTGGTACTATAGGAGGTTCCTTCCATCTTTACCTGGTACTATAGGAGGTTCCTTCCATCTTTACCTGGTACTATAGGAGGTTCCTTCCATCTTTACCTGGTACTATAGGAGGTTCCTTCCATCTTTACCTGGTACTATAGGAGGTTCCTTCCATCTTTACCTGGTACTATAGGAGGTTCCTTCCATCTTTACCTGGTACTATAGGAGGTTCCTTCCATCTTTACCTGGTACTATAGGAGGTTCCTTCCATCTTTACCTGGTACTATAGGAGGTTCCTTCCATCTTTACCTGGTTCTATAGGAGGTTCCTTCCATCTTTACCTGGTACTATAGGAGGTTCCTTCCATCTTTACCTGGTACTATAGGAGGTTCCTTCCATCTTTACCTAGTACTATAGAAGGTTCCTTCCATCTTTACCTGGTACTATAGGAGGTTCCTTCCATCTTTACCTGGTACTATAGGAGGTTCCTTCCATCTTTACCTGGTACTATAGGAGGTTCCTTCCATCTTTACCTGGTACTATAGAAGGTTCCTTCCATCTTTACCTGGTACTATAGGAGGTTCCTTCCATCTTTACCTGGTACTATAGGAGGTTCCTTCCATCTTTACCTGGTACTATAGGAGGTTCCTTCCATCTTTACCTGATACTATAGGAGGTTCCTTCCATCTTTACCTGGTACTATAGGAGGTTCCTTCCATCTTTACCTGGTACTATAGGAGGTTCCTTCCATCTTTACCTGGTACTATAGGAGGTTCCTTCCATCTTTACCTGGTACTATAGGAGGTTCCTTCCATCTTTACCTGGTACTATAGGAGGTTCCTTCCATCTTTACCTGGTACTATAGGAGGTTCCTTCCATCTTTACCTGGTTCTATGGGAGGTTCCTTCCATCTTTACCTGGTACTATAGGAGGTTCCTTCCATCTTTACCTGGTACTATAGGAGGTTCCTTCCATCTTTACCTGGTACTATAGGAGGTTCCTTCCATCTTTACCTGGTACTATAGGAGGTTCCTTCCATCTTTACCTGGTACTATAGGAGGTTCCTTCCATCTTTACCTGGTACTATAGGAGGTTCCTTCCATCTTTACCTGGTACTATAGAAGGTTCCTTCCATCTTTACCTGGTACTATAGAAGGTTCCTTCCATCTTTACCTGGTACTATAGGAGGTTCCTTCCATCTTTACCTAGTACTATAGAAGGTTCCTTCCATCTTTACCTGGTACTATAGGAGGTTCCTTCCATCTTTACCTGGTACTATAGAAGGTTCCTTCCATCTTTACCTGGTACTATAGAAGGTTCCTTCCATCTTTACCTGGTACTATAGAACGTTCCTTCCATCTTTACCTGGTACTATAGGAGGTTCCTTCCATCTTTACCTGGTACTATAGGAGGTTCCTTCCATCTTTACCTAGTACTATAGGAGGTTCCTTCCATCTTTACCTGGTACTATAGGAGGTTCCTTCCATCTTTACCTGGTACTATAGGAGGTTCCTTCCATCTTTACCTGGTACTATAGGAGGTTCCTTCCATCTTTACCTGGTACTATAGAAGGTTCCTTCCATCTTTACCTGGTACTATAGGAGGTTCCTTCCATCTTTACCTGGTACTATAGGAGGTTCCTTCCATCTTTACCTGGTACTATAGAAGGTTCCTTCCATCTTTACCTGGTACTATAGAACGTTCCTTCCATCTTTACCTAGTTCTATAGGAGGTTCCTTCCATCTTTACCTGGTACTATAGGAGGTTCCTTCCATCTTTACCTGGTACTATAGGAGGTTCCTTCCATCTTTACCTGGTTCTATAGGAGGTTCCTTCCATCTTTACCTGGTACTATAGAAGGTTCCTTCCATCTTTACCTGGTACTATAGGAGGTTCCTTCCATCTTTACCTGGTACTATAGGAGGTTCCTTCCATCTTTACCTGGTACTATAGGAGGTTCCTTCCATCTTTACCTGGTTCTATAGGAGGTTCCTTCCATCTTTACCTGGTACTATAGGAGGTTCCTTCCATCTTTACCTGGTTCTATAGGAGGTTCCTTCCATCTTTACCTAGTACTATAGGAGGTTCCTTCCATCTTTACCTGGTACTATAGGAGGTTCCTTCCTTCCTACGTCTAGCCAACGTTCACCTACATTCTTTAACACATTTTCTGATGCATTAAAAATATGGTATATTGTGATATACATTTAACATACATTTATATAAACATTTTAAATACATTCTGTAATATATATTGGAATGTATTTCAAATGTATTATATAAAAAAATAAAAATAAAATTATCTGGCCAATTTTTAATATTTGAGATGTATTTTTTCCCGTATGAGTAGCCTCCCTGGGAAAGCAAAGCACCACGATAAAACCTGTGTGTGCTACAGACAAATGAAGGCTGAATAAAAGCTGCCTCTAACAGCTCTCTAACTATACTAAACAAAAATATAAATGCAACATGTAAAGTGTTGGTCCCATGTTTCATGAGCTGAAATTAAAGATCCCAGCAAAACAGCTTATTTCTCAGATTGTGTGCACAGTGTCTTTACATCTCTGTTAGGGAGCATTTCTCCTTTGCCAAGATAATCCATCCACCTGACAGGTGTGGCATATATAGAAGCTGATTAAACAGCATGATCGTTACACAGGTGCACCTTGTGCTGGGAACAATAAAAGGACACTCTAGTATGTGTAGTTTTGTCACAAAACACAGTTCCACACAGATGTCTCAAGTTTTGAGGGAGCCTGCAATTGGCATGCTGACTGCAGGATTGTCCACCAGAGCTATTGCATAGAGAATTTAATGTTCATTTCTCAACCATAAGCCGCCTCCAACATCATTTGAGAGAATTTGGCAGCACATCCAACAGGCCTCACAACCGCAGATCATGTGTAACCACGCCAGCCCAGGACCTCCACATTCGGCTTCTACACCTGCAGGATCATCTGAGACCAGCCACCCGGACAACTGATGAATCTGAGCAGTATTTCTGTCTGTCATAAAGCCCTTTTGTGGGGGGAAAATAATGATGTTTGGCTGGGCCTGGCACCCCAGTGGCTGGGCCTATGCCTGGCCAAGCCCACCTATGGCAATCGCCCCTGCTCAGTCATGTGAAAATCCATAGATTAGGGTCTAATGAATTTATTTAAATTGACTCATTTCTTTCTGTGATCTGTAACTCAGCAAAAATGTTGTTCAGTACAAAGTCAGCACACTGCAATTACAGCAGGAATACTGTTTCGTTTTTGTAAATGTAATGGTGTATTTTATTGAAAGATGGGGTGATACTGTCATCGAGTTTCTAAACTACTGTAGCTGTTGGGGTGCTTGACGGTGAACACTGTGTTTCTGTTTAGTTACTAGCTAGTCATACTCCTGCCTTGCTACATCAAACCCATCTGATATGTTAAAGATAAAGTGTACTTCTGCTCGTACACGTTCCTGTCCGTTCTAAAGGCACCCAGTTTGGGTGAACGTATTAACTTCGACTGTAATCAGAGCAAAAAAGCATCTTGTCCTTTTCTGTTGGAGATCATCCGGATTTCACTGCCACCTGGTGGCCGCATGGTGTCATTCAAACACTTGTTGCACTAGTACAGGGGTAGACAACCCAGGTCCTGTAGAGCCACAGGTACTGTCTACATCCGGGGTAGACAACCCATATCTACCCCTGATGTAGGACCAGGGTTGTCTATCCCTGATGTAGGACCAGGGTTGTCTATCCCTGATGTAGGACCAGGGTTGTCTACCCCTGATGTGGGACCATGGTTGTCTACCCCTGATATAGGACCAGGGTTGTCTATCCCTGATGTAGGACCAGGGTTGTCTACCCCTGATGTAGGACCAGGGTTGTCTACCCCTGATGTGGGACCAGGGTTGTCTACCTCTGATGTGGGACCAGGGTTGTCTACCTCTGATGTGGGACCAGGGTTGTCTACCCCTGATGTGGGACCAGGGTTGTCTACCCCTGATGTGGGACCAGGGTTGTCTACCCCTGATGTGGGACCAGGGTTGTCTACCCCTGATATAGGACCAGGGTTGTCTACCCCTGATGTGGGACCAGGGTTGTCTACCCCTGATGTGGGACCAGGGTTGTCTACCTCTGATGTGGGACCAGGGTTGTCTACCCCTGATGTGGGACCAGGGTGGTCTACCTCTGATATAGGACCAGGGTTGTCTACCCCTGATGTGGGACCAGGGTTGTCTACCTCTGATGTGGGACCAGGGTTGTCTACCCCTGATGTGGGACCAGGGTTGTCTACCCCTGATGTGGGACCAGGGTTGTCTACCCCTGATGTGGGACCAGGGTTGTCTACCTCTGATGTGGGACCAGGGTTGTCTACCCCTGTAGTCACTAGTAGAAACTGGGAGCTTCAGCTTTTCACAAGAGATGGATGTTGTTTTCTCCTCTGTTTTTGCTCCAGGTTTCAGAGCAGGAGATGGATGACGTGATCAGTCAGTCCACACACAGAGACAGTCTGAGCAAGGAAGGACACGTCTCTCAAACACTAGGTCTGTTTCTATCTCTCTCTCTCTGTCTCTCTCTCTTTCTCTCTCTGTCTCTGTCTCTCTCTCTCTTTTCTCTCTCTCTCTCTCTCTCTCTTTCTCTCTCTCTCTCTCTCTCTCTTTCTCTCTCTCTCTCTCTATCTCTATCTATCTCTCTCTCTCTCTCGCTCTCTCTCTCACCTGTAATCATAGTCAGTTGATTGGAGTGGTTGAGTGAATGTTTCTCTAACCTGTATCGTCTGAACTCTGACCTCTAGGCCTGCCCTCTAAGAGCCCCTCCCCCACAGTGAAGGCCAAACAAGGAGATGGCTCCTCCCTCAGCTGGACCATGAAGAGGTTCCTGGAGCCTGCTAGCAGGGTACATACACTATGCTACCTGTCAATCAATATATCAAACAATCAAATTCAAATCAAATCTCATTTTATTTGTCACATGCGCCGAATACTGGTGTAGACTTGACTGGGAAATGCTTAGAAGCTCTTCCCAACGATGCAGAGTTACACAAATACCTAATAATAATAGTAATAATAGTAACAACTGGAATGAAATCAAATACAATATGGAGATATATACAGGAAGTACCAGATCAATGTGGAGCTATATACAGGAAGTACCAGATCAATGTGGAGCTATATACAGGAAGTACCAGATCAATGTGGAGCTATATACAGGAAGTACCAGATCAATGTGGAGCTATATACAGGAAGTACCAGATCAATGTGGAGCTATATACAGGAAGTACCAGATCAATGTGGAGCTATATACAGGAAGTACCAGATCAATGTGGAGCTATATACAGGAAGTACCAGATCAATGTGGAGCTATATACAGGAAGTACCAGATCAATGTGGAGCTATATACAGGAAGTACCAGATCAATGTGGAGCTATATACAGGAAGTACCAGATCAATATGGAGCTATATACAGGAAGTACCAGATCAATGTGGAGCTATATACAGGAAGTACCAGATCAATGTGGAGCTATATACAGGAAGTACCAGATCAATGTGGAGCTATATACAGGAAGTACCAGATCAATGTGGAGCTATATACAGGAAGTACCAGATCAATGTGCAGCTATATACAGGAAGTACCAGATCAATATGGAGCTATATACAGGAAGTACCAGATCAATGTGGAGCTATATACAGGAAGTACCAGATCAATGTGGAGCTATATACAGGAAGTACCAGATCAATGTGGAGCTATATACAGGAAGTACCAGATCAATGTGGAGCTATATACAGGAAGTACCAGATCAATATGGAGCTATATACAGGAAGTACCAGATCAATGTGGAGCTATATACAGGAAGTACCAGATCAATGTGGAGTTATATACAGGAAGTATCAGATCAATGTGGAGCTATTTACAGGAAGTACCAGATCAATAAGGAGCTATATACAGGAAGTACCAGATCAATGTGGAGCTATATACAGGAAGTGCCAGATCAATGTGGAGCTACATACAGGAAGTACCAGATCAATGTGGAGCTATAAACAGGAAGTGCCAGATCAATGTGGAGCTATATACAGGAAGTACCAGATCAATTTGGAGCTATATACAGGAAGTACCAGATCAATGTGGAGCTATATACAGGAAGTACCAGATCAATATGGAGCTATATACAGGAAGTACCAGATCAATGTGGAGCTATATACAGGAAGTACCAGATCAATGTGGAGTTATATACAGGAAGTATCAGATCAATGTGGAGCTATTTACAGGAAGTACCAGATCAATAAGGAGCTATATACAGGAAGTACCAGATCAATGTGGAGCTATATACAGGAAGTGCCAGATCAATGTGGAGCTACATACAGGAAGTACCAGATCAATTTGGAGCTATAAACAGGAAGTGCCAGATCAATGTGGAGCTATATACAGGGAGTACCAGATCAATGTGGAGCTATAGATATATATATATATTTATATATCAGTCAATCAATTAACCCATCAATCCATCCATCCATCAATCAACCCATCAATCCATCTAGTTTTACTTGGTAATTGTAATTACTACATTCTCAAGGTTCCCCAACAGGCTAGCATCACTAGTCATAGTCCACACGTCAGCAGTTTACACATCAATCAATCATCTCTCTCCCTCCCTGCAGCAAGGGTCACTGAGTTCGGAGGCGGAGCTATCTCAGTACTTCTCCCAGGAAGTGACCAGTCATTCGTCGCTGTCAGAAGCCATGGCGATGTGCTCCAGTGATGACGACATGCTCAACCACAGGAGCTGCAACACCACCCCCCCTACACAGCCACATGGTACAGTCTACTACCCCCCTACACAGCCACATGGTACAGTCTACTACCCCCCTACACAGACACATGGTACAGTCTCCCCCCCCCCCCACACACACACACAGCCACAAGGTACAGTCCAGGGTTACTAGGGATTTTCCAGTGTCATGGCTAGAATGAGCATTCAGTTGAACGGCGTTCTGACTTGTCCCTCTCCGTGTATCTCCTCTGGTGACCCTGTGTGGTAGTGGAGGTTGGGGCCCGCGGAGACCCTGTGGTTAACCGGCCGGCGGAGGCCAACCAGCCCAGTGTGGGTAGTCCCGGTAGCGGCGCAGTCCGCAGCCCGCTGCTCCGACAGAGACGGGTCGTCTGCTATGAGGAGGAGATCAGCGATGATGATGATGATGAAGACGATGCAGGTGAGGTTCGTGTTGGTCGAAACGTGTTGGTGTGGTTGACTCGAAATGTTGTATTTGTCTCACAAATTTTATGAAGAGATCCCTTTTTGGGTATTTTTTATTTATTTCAGTTGGATGTGCATTAAACCCTCTCCTTTATTTATTTTTTATTTCTCTCTCTTTCTCTCTCTCTCCCTCGTTCTCTGTCTCTCTCTCTCTCTCTCTCTCTGTCTCTCCCTCTCTCTCTCTCTCTCTATCCCTCGCTCTCTCTGTCTCTCTCACTCTCTCTGTCTC
The DNA here is from genome assembly GCF_057628025.1 of Oncorhynchus mykiss. Lineage (NCBI taxonomy): Eukaryota > Metazoa > Chordata > Actinopteri > Salmoniformes > Salmonidae > Oncorhynchus > Oncorhynchus mykiss. The sequence goes on from NC_143027.1 coordinate 2,732,152, forward strand.
TCTCTCTATCTCTAGTGACCCCGCCGGTCCACCGGGTGGCTGGTCGTGGCACTACCCCCGTGGTGCTTGCTGACTCTGGTACTGTGATCGCTACATCATCAGTTGAGGTGGACGAGGGACCGCTCTCCCCGCTCTACGGAATCTCTCTGGGGTCAGAGGAAGGGGTCGGGGAAGGAGGGTCTAGCCCCACGACAGGCCCTAGTAACCTGGGTGTGAGGAAGGACCTTCAGGGTCCCCTGGAGCCCAAGCGCTCCCCCAAGCTGGAACACAAGGCTGTGACCCGCGTCAAGAGCATGATGAGCATCGAGGCCCCGCAAATCCAGCCAACTAACCAGCAGAACCAGAGAACCAAAGGAGAGGAGTCTCCGACCTCCCCATCCTCCCAGTTTCTGGCCCCTCAGTTTGGGGTAGGTTCCAGCTGCTCCTTAGGACGGCCTGGTTCTAACCCCAACCCCCTCTGTAAGAAGGGCGAGGCCTGCAGCGAGCTGGCGGGGGTCTGCACCATCGACAAGGTGGTCCTGAGGAGGAGTGAGGAGGAGTCCTTCGGTCTGGACCTGGAGATCAAGTCTTCTCCTCTGAAGGTGGTGATCACCGGACTGAGGCCTGGAGGAGCGGCCGAGAGGGTACGTCTAACGTCTTCCCAGCCTGGAATCCAAACGGATATCTCACTGTATCAGTTTGGATTCCAGGCTAATGTCAACACAGACGTCAAAAATCCACCAGGTTAATCACCACTGGTATAATGAGTCAATCAGAAGTCAATACAGACTATATGTATCTAACTGCAGTACACTGCAATATAAAACTATTACTCTGGCTGTCTGTTCCTTGTCCTAATGTCTTCACCTACCATTACATAACATCATGATTTATCTGATCTGTACACTGTCCCCTTTTTATGACCTCATACACGGTCCCCTTTTTATGACCTCATACACTGTCCCCTTTTTATGACCTCATACACTGTCCCCTTTTTATGACCTCATACACTGTCCCCTTTTTATGACATCATACACTGTCCCCTTTTTATGACCTCATACACTGTCCCCTTTTTATGACCTCATACACGGTTCCCTTCTTTGGACCTGTGAACCTTATGACACGTGACCCTGGTTGCAGGAATCCCAGGGCAGGATGTGTGTGGGAGACGAGATCATATCGATCGGGGAAACTCCCATCGGCTCCTCTTCCTACCACGACGTCTGTGAGCTCATGCACAACCTTCCTGTGACGCTCAGGCTAGAGGTCAAGAGGCCTGTGTCAGGTGAGATCCATGTCAACCCTAACCCTAAGCACCCTGGGGAATCAAACAACCCGTCATTTGACTTCATGCCTGTTATAAAACGCTGCCGTGCAGTGACATCACATCTGCCCTGTGACAACCACCTATTCAGATTTGTATAAGTGACATTACGTCGTGAAGCATAACAGATGTGGAGTTTACCCGTCGGGAGCATGGAGGGTACAGGAAGTACGTTGGCGGTTGTTATAATCTGTCGTATCATCCCTATGACAGCGTTAGAACAGCTGAACCTGGCATGTTGAACTATTTCCTCCTCAATACTAACTGAATAACAGAATCAACTGTCCAGCATCTGGAACGAGAGACTCGCCCTAACCTGGGTGGTGTCCCTAACCTGGGTAGTGTCCCTAACCTGGGTAGTGTCCTTAACCTGGGTGGTGTTCCTAACCTGGGTGGTGTTCCTAACCTGGGTGGTGTCCCTAACCTGGGTGGTGTTCCTAACATGGGTGGTGTCCCTAACCTGGGTGGTGTGCCTAACCTGGGTGGTGTTCCTAACCTGGGTGGTGTCCCTAACCTGGGTGGTGTCCCTAACCTGGGTAGTGTCCTTAACCTGGGTGGTGTTCCTAACATGGATGGTGTCCCTAACCTGGGTTGTGTCCTTAACCTGAGTGGTGTTTCTTATCAGGTATCACTGATATTATATCACATATCCAACAAACATCAGATCAACATCAAGATCAGGGATCCCTGAAGGAAGGTAGGAGGCAGGAAGCAGTTTTTAAAGGGATAGTTCACTTGAATGACAACAGCTCACTCCGTCGAAAATTTGCTCAAACTTGACAAAAATGAACTCTGGTTTTAAAGTGTTTGATCAGGACCCCTTGTGAACTACTCCCCTACAGCAGTTATTAAGAGCACGGGTCTGTCTCCTCCCTCCCCCCCCACCTCTCCTCCCTAACGCTACCTTCCCTAAGATGTAGGATCTCAGCTGGCTCAGCAGTCTGCCCCCTGCTGGCAGTACCCTAACCCTGCACCCCAAAGGGAACGTCACGCTGCTGGCTTTGTATCCATGGTGACTATCCGTTCATTTACCTCAGTAGTGACTAGAAGCTGCCCAGTAGTGAAGGTTTGGGGGAGTCCTCCGCCGCTAACCCGCTTTGTTAGCTAGCATTAGCTGTTAGCTTTCTTTAGCTAGCCAACATTTTAGATTTGTGTCGTTTTTGCATGGCTTTTTTTGTTGTTGTTTTTGGGACGTGGTGGGATTCCTGTGGGTTGCTTATGTTTGGTCACAAAGCAGAAACAAATAAATATGTATTCCTATGAATCAGGGTTTTCTTAAACTATGGGTCGGGACCCATATTGGTCCCTGGGCATGTGAGAGGTGCGTGGGGAGTTATGATGAAGTATGAAGTATGAAGTATACATCTATAATAATCACACATTATTTCCTCTTAATTTGGATCACGGGAAGATGGACCATTTCTAATTTGGGTCTAGAGGCTGAAAAAGTTTAAGATCCGCTGAATTACATTCAGAAATGTGACTTTATGTGACAACATGAGCAGATACAGCAGGAACACCAACCTACGGAACCAATCTGTGTGTCTCTGTCTGTGTGTCTCTGTCTGTGTGTCTCTGTCTGTGTGTCTCTGTCTGTTAGTGTGTCTCTGTCTGTTAGTGTGTCTCTGTCTGTGTGTCTCTGTCTGTTAGTGTGTCTCTGTCTGTTAGTGTGTCTCTGTCTGTCTGTGTGTCTCTGTCTGTATGTCTCTGTCTGTGTGTCTCTGTCTGTGTGTCTCTGTCTGTTTGTCTCTGTCTGTATGCCTCTGTCTGTGTGTCTCTGTCTGTATGTCTCTGTCTGTATGCCTCTGTTGGGACATACATCTACATTGGGATCTACATCGACATGACCATAACTTTTTCTTGGGATCAGCTTAGCCTTCTAGATCATAATGAATAAGATGATATGGACAGGGAGGACCTGATCCTAGATCATAATGAATAAGATGATATGGACAGGGAGGACCTGATCCTAGATCATAATGAATAAGATGATATGGACAGGGAGGACCTGATCCTAGATCATAATGAATAAGATGATATGGACAGGGAGGACCTGATCCTAGATCATAATGAATATGACTATATGGACAGGGAGGACCTGATCCTAGATCATAATGAATATGACTATATGGACAGGGAGGACCTGATCCTAGATCATAATGAATATGACTATATAGACAGGGAGGACCTGATCCTAGATCATAATGAATATGACTATATGGACAGGGAGGACCTGATCATAATGAATATGACTATATGGACAGGGAGGACCTGATCCTAGATCATAATGAATATGACTATATGGTGCTGCTGGGCTGTGGACCAAACAGGGGCTGCTGGTTCTGCTGGGCTGTGGACCAAACAGGGGCTGCTGGTTCTGCCGGGCTGTGGACCAAACAGGGGCTGCTGGTTCTGCTGGGCTGTGGACCAAACAGGGGCTGCTGGTTCTGCTGGGCTGTGGACCAAACAGGCTGCTGGTTCTGCTGGGCTGTGGACCAAACAGGGGCTGCTGGTTCTGCTGGGCTGTGGACCAAACAGGGGCTGCTGGTTCTGCTTAGATTAGAGAGTTTGAAGTTGTTTGTGGAACAGAGGGAGCATATACACTGGCAGAGGATAGCAGGAATGTTGATATCTAAAACAGAACCCATATGTCAGCTCACTTCCTGGTTTTTGTTTGACGTTATTGGTGCTTTTAGGTCACATGATTGGTATTAATGACTATCCCGTTAAACACTGGTGTCCAATCGCTCAGTTTTCCACTCTCTCGTGTATGGCTTGATGACACAAGGTCATTGAGATGAATGATGGTGTCATATTGAGAATGAACATCTGGAGTGAGGATATCTAGTTGTAATGTCAAGAAAATTGTGTTGTCTTTTAACATGTTGCTACACTCCAGTTACTGAAATAATGTAACAGCCATGTTGTTACCGTAGTAATTACAGTGTTACCTTAACGGTATAAGAGCAACTTATAAAGCAAAGTTGTATCGAACAAAAAATGTCTCACTGCCCCTTTAATTCATTAAGTCATATCTTCTTCCCACAGCTGTAGATCGCCTCTCCAGCCTCATGATGTCATCGGGGAGTTGTGATGTCTTCGAACCCTCCGTACTGGATCAGTCCAGAACTTCCCAGGAGGCCAATGGGGGTTATCCAAATACAGGGATTCCCTCCTCCTCCTCCTCCTCCTCAGCAACAAATCACAATTTCAAACCCACAGCCCCAACCAACCACAGCAGTGAAATACCTGTCACCTACATCGATGACGTCATGACCGAACTAAGTTCCTCCGATGTTGAGAGTGCGCTCTCGTCCAAAACCCCCAAAGCCCCTTCAGAAGCACAATGTACTGAGACTACATCCTGCAAATCAGCTCTAGACAGCAAGGCCCTGCCAGAGAAAGACAAAAGTAATGTTCAGACTCCTCCAACACGGCCCAGTCAGTTGGACTTCTCTTTCTTGGACTCTGGAAACAATGGTCGCCTCTTGCCTGTGGGTAAAACATTCTTGAACAATTACTCCAGAAACTTTAGCAGTAATCTCACAGACGAGGGGAAGAATGCTCTTTCAAACGGGGTGGAGAAACCACCTGGTGCCTCTGCCGCCTCAAAGTGCCACATGTACAACCTGGTCGATGACAGCGATTCAGAGAGTGAAGACACAGTCACCGACAACAGCCATGGCGCTGCCGGCGATAACAAACCGGGGAGCCGCGTTGTCGGCGCTGAGCCACAGGACACAGATTCTGATGAGGAGGAAGTGGAGATTTGTTACAGTGAGTCCCAGCGGCCCAGCACTCTGAGCCAGGCAGCGCTGACTCACCCAACAGATGGGCCATTGTCTCCCCAGCTCTCTATCCCTATCTCTGGCTCTGACGGCAGCCACAATACAAAGGAGTCTGGGCCCTTTGATGTAGTAGTAGACTCTACTGCTTCTGCCACTTCTGATGCTGCTATGACGGCAGCTACTCACCCTGCTGCTGCCTCTCAGAAAAACAAAGACTGCTCTGTGGTAACAACAACCCAATCCAACCCTATCACTTCCCCCTCGCTGTCTCAGAGTCTATCTGGCTCGCAGTCCTCAGGTGCCTGTTTGACTGCAGAGTCCAAAGCTAGCCCTTGCCAAATGGTGCACCCCCAGTCTTCCAAGGACACAGATTCTGTACCCACTCCAGGCCCAGCAAGGTCTTCAGAATGCTTTGCCAATGGGGTTAGTGGCAGCAACGTTGCTACACCTGTGATAAAACCCAGCCAGGCAACTTCTGTTGTAGCAGCTACCCAAAGCCTCACCCCACGGAGTCAGGAGAGGACAGCCAGGCCGACATCAGGTAAACTATCTAATTGTACATCATCGTCATCATCATCATCAGCAGCATCCCGTTCAACGGCGGCGAAGGCAATGCCTTCCAACTATAGTAGATCTGGGTCATCGAGACCATCTCTAACAACGACAAGAGACAAGGAGGGAGAGAAAGTTTCCCTGGAACCCAGGTTGGTCCAGAATAACCCTACTAGTCTTCCGATGTCCAAACTGAAGGGGCTCAGCATTAAGAGTAAGAACAAAACCCAGCAGCAGCTTTCCCCGAAACCAGCCAGCGCCGAAAGTCCGGCAGTCCTCAGGAAAGCAAGCAAAACTTCCCCGCTCCAGTCCCCCAAACTGCAAGCTAAGAAGGTAGACTCTCCTCTGCTAACCAGAAAAACAGCAGCCTCATCTAGCAGCTTAAAGACTGGCAAACAGTTGGATCTGAGCAGAATCAGTAGCAGGAGCCTCACCTCCCTCAAAGCAGGTGACCGAACACAGGACAAGTGCAACCCCAAGTCCAATCCCACAACCACTACCACGTTGGAGGCAGCACATTCAGCTAAGTTGGAGCTTCACACTAACAAAGAGGAGCAAGTGACATCAGCTACTGCTACGTCCAAGGAACAACCGGAATCAGTCCCAACTACCCAGAGGTCTTTCATTGAGGTGCGACTCTCATCTTCCTCTTCTACTCTTCCTTCCTCCTCATCGTCTACACCAGTTCTGATGCAAAAGGAAACTGTGAATTCAAATAATTACTCAATTACTCAAATGACTCATATACCAGATATTACGTCACACGTCAATGGAAGTGCAGAAGAGACCAATCTCAGGCCTGCTGCCCCTGACTCTGTGTGTAATCCAGAAAACGTCACTACAAATGATTCAGCAGTGAACTCAATAGGCCTAGAATCCGTAGATGTGGTTCCTTTGCCTATAAACAATGGTATCATAAACATCTCTCTTAGAAACTCCTGTCTAACAGATATGGTTGTGGAAAACCTGAAAGCCAACAAGTCCAAACTGAAGATGATGGAGCGCCGTAGTTTCTCCACGGACAACAGCACCCCCGGGGATCCCAACCCCTTCTCTGTCCGCCAGAGGATCAAGTCCTTCGAGAACCTGGCCAGCTTCGATAAGCCAGCGCTCAAATGTATCGAGATCCAGTCCTTCGCTCAGTCCTATGCTCTGACGGCAACGTTGAAGCCTCCTCTTAACCGAAGACTGTCTGGCTTCATGTCCGGCTCGGTGAACTCCATAGACTGCCGCTCGCTACGAAGAAGCTTCAGCTCATGCGTCGACAACTTTGTCTCAACCCCCTTGACCCCTTTGTCGCCTCAGCTTCGCAAGTCGCCGTCAAGTCTGACTCTCCCGAACTTTGACATTTTGACACAAAGCTGCAGCACAAACGAAGCTCCACTTGGACAAACACGGGACAAACTCGCGGACGGTGAAATCTCCAAAATGTTGCCCCCGGGGGGTGTGACCCTAACTCCTCAAACGCCCCCGGTGATGCGGCGCCGCCAGGCTCGGGGCCACGCTAACCTGTCCCGATCCAGATTGAGGGAGCTCAGGGCCCTTAGCATGCCCGACCTGGACAAGCTGTACACCGATGACTTCTCCAGCAACCCAGGGACCAACGGCACATTTAAGACGGAGCTGGAGATCCACCCAGCCAGGTTCACAGAGGCCCTCCAGAACCAGACAGGGTGCTGTCAACTGCCTGCTGAACCCACAGGTGTGCCCCCGACCAGGGCCACTCGGAGCGACGGTGGGGCCAGCCAGGACGCCATTCAGGGGGAAACCAATGGTCAAACAGATCTCAGCAGCTGGTCCATCAGGTGAGTAAAAACACCAACCACCTCTATATTTTTCTATTTCTACAATGTGAATCAAATATCCAATCCTTAACTTTCCCAAGATTTCAGACAGACAGAGACAGACACATACGAGTAAAGCAGAGTCACTTCTATAGTATTTATTATATTGAAATGTTTTATTTTCTGTCTTCTTTCCAGTTTGACAGTGCTGGCTGGCTCTCCGGTGGAGCAGAGTAGGCTGCAGATGGTCCTGGCCTCGCTGACCTCCAAGACCGATGTGTTGGCCCTGCTACAGGAGGCCAAAGCTCTCTCTCAGGTAACCAAACACAGTGTTTTTTTAGGTCACAGATGTATTTCTGCTGTCTTTACTGTGTGTGTGAGTGACAGGAGTTGGTATTAACAGATCTGGATTAAGGCTAGAGGACAGGAGCGTGAACGATATGTCTGAGACAGTATTTTCATCCTTGTCTTGAAAACTCACTTCCGGTGTCTCTGTGTGTGTGTTGCGTCTGGTCCCCCCTCTACCCTAGGTTAAAGATGATACCCACTTTGTAGTCTTCTCCAAAGAAGAGGGTTCGGGACTTGGTTTCAGCATCGCTGGAGGAGTAGACCTTGAGCAGAAGTCTATATCTGTAAGTACAGTAGTGTGTTTTGTATTTTAGCAGAAATGCTATTTGGATATTTGAGCAATGTAATGTTGTTAGGGAATCTATTTTAATTTGAAAATATGTCACATTTAGCTAAAAGGGGATTATGTTGGATTTTCTTCCTACAGATCTACACAACCTGTTCCACATGGCACACGCACTTTTGGCAGCAATTACAACTATAAATAATTTAGAATGAGTTTGTAAAATTACAGCTATAAATCGTTTAAATCTTTTAGAATGTAAAATTACAGCTATAAACCACTTAGAATGTAAAATTGCAGCTATAAATAATTTAGAATGTAAAATTACACCCCAGAGTGTCACAGTCATCATAATGAGGAGACCAAGGCGCAGCGTTGTAAGCGTCCATCTTCTTTAATTAAAGAACGAACAGTAAACAAAACAACAAAATGAACCATGAAGCTAATATGGCTAGTGCAGAACAGGCAACTAAACATAGAATATCAACCCACAAAATACCCAAGGAATGTGGCTAGCTAAATATGGTCCCCAATCAGAGACAACAATAAGCAGCTGCCTCTGATTGAGAATCAATCTAGGCAACCATAGACATATAAACCCCTAGACATACAAAAAACCCTAGACAATACAAAACTAAACAAATCACCCTTGTCGTACCCTGACCTAACCAAAATAATAAAGAAAACAAAGATAACTAAGGTCAGGGCGTGACAGTAACCCCCCAAAGGTGCGGACTCCCGGCCGCAAACCTAAACCTATATAGGAGGGTCTGGGTGGGCATCTAACCTCGGTGGCGGATCTGGTTCTGGACGCCGCCCCCCCTTCATTACACTGATTCCTCCACTCTTGTAGCACTGACCCGTGGATCATTGCCGGAGGCTCTGGACTGTGGATCCTCGCTGTAGGCCCCGGGCTGGGGACCCTCGCTGCGTGACTCATCGCCGGAGGTTCTGGACTGGGGACCGTCGCTAGAGACCCCGGGCTGGGGACCGTCGCTGGAGACCCCGAACTGTGGCCCGTCGCTGGAGGTTCCGGACTGTGGCCCGTCGCTGGAGACCCCGGGCTGGGGACTGTCGCTGGAGACCCCGGACTGTGGCCCGTCGCTGGAGACCCCGGGCTGGGGACCGTCGCTGGAGACCCCGGGCTGGGGACCGTCGCTGGAGACCCCGGACTGTGGCCCATCGCTGGAGACCCCGGACTGTGGCCCGTCGCTGGAGGTTCACCGGAGACATAGTACGCAGAGCCGACACAGGATATCCTGGTCCAAGGAGGTATACTGGAGACCAGGAGCACTGAACCGGCACCCTCCTTCCTGGCTGGATGCCCATTCTAGCCCGGCAAATGCAAGGAGCTGGAATAGAGCGCACCGGGCTAGAATAGAGTACTGTAGACATTGTGCGTTCCACCGCATAACACGGTGCCTGACCAGTAACACGCTCCCCACAGTAAGCACGAGGAGTTCGCTCAGGTCTCCTACCTGCCTCATGCAATCTCCTCGTGTGCTTCCCCCCAAAAAATTATTGGGGCTGCCTCTCGGGCTTCCGTGCTAGCTGTGTACCCTCATATCGACGCTGTTCCGCCTGTGCTATCTCCACCTGCTTGCATGGCAGGGTCTTGTCCCCTGCGATTACCTCTTCCCAGATTCAGGATGTCCTCCACTTCTCTTTCTCCCTGGTCCAAGACGTCCACTCCTCTTTGGCACGCTGCTTGGTCCTTTTTAGGTGGGTTGTTCTGTTACGGTCGTCATAATGAAGAGACCAAGGCGCAGGGTGGTAACCGTACATCTTCTTTAATTAAAGAGCGAACACTGAACAAAACAACGAACCGTGAAGCTAATATGGCTAGTGCAGAACAGGCAACGAAACATAGAATAACAACCTACAAAATAAACTAGGAATATGGCTAAACATTATGGCTAAACATTCAGGGACGTCAAACATTCAGGGACGTCAAACATCCAGGGACGTCAAACATCCAGGGGACGTCAAACATTCAGGGACGTCAAAAATCCAGGGACGTCAAACATCCCAGGGACGTTCCAGGGACGTCAAACATCCAGGGACGTCAAACATCCAGGGGACGTCAAACATTCAGGGACGTCAAACATCCAGGGACATCAAACATCCGGACGTCAAACATCCCAGGGACGTTCCAGGGACGTCAAACATCCTAGGGACGTTCCAGGGACGTCAAACATCCTAGGGACGTCAAACATCCAGGGACGTCAAACATCCAGGGGACGTCAAACATCCAGGGGACGTCAAACATTCAGGGACGTCAAACATCTGGACGTCAAACATCCAGAGACGTCAAGCATTCAGGGGACGTCAAACATCCAGGGGACGTCAAACATCCTAGGGACGTCAAACATTCGGACGCCAAACATCCAGGGACGTCAAACATCCAGGGGACGTCAAACATCCAGGGGACGTCAAACATTCAGGGACGTCAAACATCCGGATGTCAAACATCCAGAGACGTCAAACATTCAGGGGACGTCAAACATTCAGGGGACGTCAAACATCCAGGGGACGTCAAACATCCTAGGGACATTCCAGGGACGTCAAAAATCCAGGGGCGTCAAACATCCAGGGACGTCAAACATCCAGGGGACGTCAAACATCCAGGGGACGTCAAACATCCAGGGACGTCAAACATCCTAGGGACGTTCCAGGGGACGTCAAACATCCGGACGTCAAACATCCAGGGACGTCAAACATCCAAGGGACGTCAAACATCCAGGGGACGTTCCAGGGACGTCAAACATCCGGACGTCAAACATCCAGGGGACATTCCAGGGACGTAAAACATCCAGGGGACGTCAAACATCCAGGGACGTCAAACATCCAGGGGACGTCACACATCCTAGGGACGTTCCAGGGACGTCAAACATCCAGGGGACGTCAAACATCCAGGGGACGTTCCAGGGACGTCAAACATCCGGACGTCAAACATCCTAGGGACGTTCCAGGGACGTCAAACATCCAGGGGACATTCCAGGGATGTCAAACATCCAGGGGACGTCAAACATCCAGGGGACGTCAAACATCCAGGGACGTCAAACATCCAGGGACGTCAAACATCCAGGGGACGTCTAACATGGGACGTCAAACATCCAGGGGACGTCAAACATCCAGGGACGTCAAACATTCAGGGACGTCAAACATCCAGGGACTTCAAACATCCCAGGGACGTTCCAGGGACGTCAAACATCCAGGGACGTCAAACATCCAGGGATGTCAAACATCCTAGGGACGTTCCAGGGACGTCAAACATCCAGGGACGTCAAACATCCAGGGACGTCAAACATCCTAGGGACGTTCCAGGGACGTCAAACATTCAGGGACGTCAAACATCCAGGGACGTCAAACATTCAGGGACGTCAAACATCCAGGGACGTCAAACATCCAGGGGACGTCTAACATGGGACGTCAAACATCCAGGGACGTCAAACATCCAGGGGACGTCAAACATGGGACGTCAAACATCCAGGGGACGTCAAACATCCAGGGACGTCAAACATCCAGGGACGTCAAACATCCAGGGGACGTCTAACATGGGACGTCAAACATCCAGGGACGTCAAACATCCAGGGGACGTCAAACATGGGACGTCAAACATCCAGGGACTTCAAACATCCAGGGGACGTCAAACATCCAGGGACGTCAAACATTCAGGGACGTCAAACATCCAGCGACTTCAAACATCCCAGGGACGTTCCAGGGACGTCAAACATCCAGGGGACGTCAAACATTCAGGGACGTCAAACATCCAGGGACTTCAAACATCCCAGGGACGTTCCAGGGACGTCAAACATCCAGGGGACGTCAAACATCCAGGGACTTCAAACATCCCAGGGACGTTCCAGGGACGTCAAACATCCAGGGGACGCCAAACATCCAGGGGACGTCAAACATCCAGGGGACGTCAAACATCCAGGCTGCTGCACAGGCCCGTATATGCACAGTCTAGTCTAGAGCTCATGGTTAAATTGTACTTAGGAACAACAACAAAAAATGTATCTCTAAATAGTTTTTCTTTGGAAAAATGCACCATAAATGTATTTTACGGACGTGTGTTTTAGTATTATACAGGTAGAAAGATTTTTAAAAGTATTTTCAATCAAAATACTTCAACTGACATCATCCAGTGTCCTGAAAATAAAAATGATTTGCATTAAATGCAATAATACACGTATTTTATGATATATAACCTCATTTGCATGTTTGCATAACATATTTTAGAAAATGTTTATTACAAAAAAAGTATATTTGTGTTTACATTTAACTGGTAAAAGTTGATTGTGATATGATTAAGAGGGGGAAATTACCCTATGAGGGTGTGGTATCTGACGTCAACCAAGTAAACACTGCTGACAAATGTGCTGTGGTTGATTTATTTTGATGATATGCTAGAAATCACCCAAACGGGTTCTACACTGAGTTTACAAAACATTAGGAACACCTGCTCTTTCCATGACATAGACTGACCAGGTGAGTCCAGGTGAAAGCTATGATCCCCTATTGATGTCACTTTTTAAATCCACTTCAATCAGTATAGATGAAGGGGAGGAGACTGGTTAAATCCACTCCAATCAGTGTAGATGAAGGGGAGGAGACAGGTTAAATCCACTCCAATCAGTGTAGATGAAGGGGAGGAGACAGGTTAAATCCACTCCAATCAGTGTAGATGAAGGGGAGGAGACTGGTTAAATCCACTCCAATCAGTGTAGATGAAGGGGAGGAGACAGGTTAAATCCACTCCAATCAGTGTAGATGAAGGGGAGGAGA
>NC_143027.1:2747500-2852500 GCF_057628025.1 Oncorhynchus mykiss
TCAGCGCACACACACACACACACACACACCCTCAGGACCGAGTCAGGAAACTCTGGTCTAGGCAGTAAGTTTCTTCCTGACTGGGCTTGTGGGCTGAGTCAGTGTCAGTACATGTTCACCAGATGTCGCCAGTGACCAGCGTGCTTGTCAGAACAGGCTGGGTCAGTAAGTTTGTCTGCCAACACAGACATCACAACGAGGAGAGGCAGTGCAAGTCAAGGAAAATCACATGCAGTATCTATTACAACAGGGTTTCATATGTCAGATGATCTAATGGATACTTCCCCAGAGTCAGATGATCTAATGGATACTTCCCCAGAGTCAGATGAACTAATGGATACTTCCCCATAGTCAGATGATCTAATGAACTAATGGATACTTCCCCAGAGTCAGATGAACTAATGAACTAATGGATACTTCCCCAGAGTCAGATGATCTAATGAACTAATGGATACTTCCCCAGAGTCAGATGAACTAATGGATACTTCCCCAGAGTCAGATGAACTAATGAACTAATGGATACTTCCCCAGAGTCAGATGAACTAATGAACTAATGGATACTTCCCCAGAGTCAGATGATCTAATGAACTAATGGATACTTCCCCAGAGTCAGATGAACTAATGGATACTTCCCCAGAGTCAGATGAACTAATGGATACTTCCCCAGAGTCAGATGATCTAATGGATACTTCCCCAGAGTCAGATGAACTAATGGATACTTCCCCAGAGTCAGATGAACTAATGGATACTTCCCCATAGTCAGATGAACTAATGAACTAATGGATACTTCCCCAGAGTCAGATGAATTAATGAAGTATCCATTAGTTCATCTGACTCTGGGGAAGTTTCCATTAGTTCATCTGACTCTGGGGAAGTATCCATTAGTTCATCTGACTCTGGGGAAGTATCCATTAGTTCATTAGTTCATCTGACTCTGGGGAAGTATCCATTAGTTCATCTAACTCTGGGGAAGTATCCATTAGTTAATCTGACTCTGGGGAAGTATCCATTAGTTCATCTGACTCTGGGGAAGTATCCATTAGTTCATCTGACTCTGGGGAAGTATCCATTAGTTCATTAGTTCATCTGACTCTGGGGAAGTATCCATTAGTTCATCTAACTCTGGGGAAGTATCCATTAGTTAATCTGACTCTGGGGAAGTATCCATTAGTTCATCTGACTCTGGAGAAGTAACCATTAGTTCATCTGACTCTGGGGAAGTATCCATTAGTTCATCTGACTCTGGGGAAGTATCCATTAGTTCATCTGACTCTGGGGAAGTATCCATTAGTTCATCTGACTCTGGGGAAGTATCCATTAGTTCATCTGACTCTGTGGAAGTATCCATTAGTTCATCTGACTCTGGGGAAGTAGCCAAAGTCCTAAAGTATCCCTTTAAAGCCAACCAGTATTATGATAACGTTATAATACATTATAAGACTTGTCATAAGCATGTACAGTATTACCCCTTATGTTGGCTTATTATTTTGACTAACCATGTTCTCCTCCCATCCTCTAGGTGGTGCTGCGGAGCTGTCGCGGGTGGTGGACGTGGGGGATGAGGTACTGGAGGTGAACGGGAGCTCGCTGCAGGGCCTCATGCATTACGACGCCTGGAACATTATCAAGACTGTCAGCAAAGGCCCCGTGCAGCTTGTCATCAGGAAACAACGGACCTCTGTATGACTCAACAGACATATCGACTGGACATACAAAGAACTCATGTGTCAGTCTGGTTGACGTGTAACCTGACACCCATAGAACTCATGTGTCAGTCTGGTTGACGTGTAACCTGACACCCCTAGAATGAATACGTCAGTCTGGTTGACGTGTAACCTGACACCCATAGAACTCATGTGTCAGTCTGGTTGACGTGTAACCTGACACCCATAGAACTCATGTGTCAGTCTGGTTGACGTGTAACCTGACACCCATAGAACTCATGTGTCAGTCTGGTTGACGTGTAACCTGACACCCATAGAACTCATGTGTCAGTCTGGTTGACGTGTAACCTGACACCCATAGAACTCATGTGTCAGTCTGGTTGACGTGTAACCTGACACCCATAGAATGAATATGTCAGTCTGGTTGACGTGTAACCTGACACCCATAGAACTCATGTGTCAGTCTGGTTGACGTGTAACCTGACACCCATAGAACTCATGTGTCAGTCTGGTTGACGTGTAACCTGACACCCATAGAATGAATATGTCAGTCTGGTTGACGTGTAACCTGACACCCCTAGAATGAATACTTCAGTCTGGTTGACGTGTAACCTGACACCCATAGAACTCATGAGTCAGTCTGGTTGACGTGTAACCTGACACCCATAGAACTCATGAGTCAGTCTAGTTGACGTGTAACCTGACACCCATAGAACTCATGAGTCAGTCTGGTTGACGTGTAACCTGACACCCCTAGAATGAATACGTCAGTCTGGTTGACGTGTAACCTGACACCCATAGAACTCATGAGTCAGTCTGGTTGACGTGTAACCTGACACCCCTAGAATGAATACTTCAGTCTGGTTGACGTGTAACCTGACACCCCTAGAATGAATACGTCAGTCTGGTTGACGTGTAACCTGACACCCATAGAACTCATGAGTCAGTCTGGTTGACGTGTAACCTGACACCCCTAGAATGAATACTTCAGTCTGGTTGACGTGTAACCTGACACCCATAGAATGAATATGTCAGCTTGGTTGATGTACAATGGATAAACATACAGGGTTAAACACGGGATTTCAGTATGGCTGATGTACTACACAGACATATCTTACACAACTCCAAGGTGACCTAACTACAATGGAGAAATGTCCCAATTTTTTTTTTTACATATTCGAAGGAGGCAGACAGACATGTTGGGCTAACATTGCAGGGTTATTCTCCCCCCCCCCCCCCCCCAGAGATAATTTGGTCTGGGATGGATCTATGTCATACAGCGTGCCAAAACCAGACCATGGAACGACAGAAGCGTCTTGGACAAGAGAGACTTTCACTTGTTTCACTTGTTTTACTTTTCTATGACGTCACCTCGTGATGATGTTTTTAATATGACTGACCTACTCAGGCGGTGGTGCTGTGCTGTACTGTACTGTGCAGGATTACAGTGCATTTGGAAAGTATTCAGACCCCTTGATTTCCCCCCCCCACATTTTGTTATGTTACAGCCATATTCTAAAATGGATTAAATACATTTTTAAAATCCTCAGAAATCTACACACAATACCCCATAATGACATCACAATACCCCATAATGACATCACAATACCCCATAATGACATCACAATACCCCATAATGACATCACAATACCCCATAATGACATCACAATACCCCATAATGACATCACAATATCCCATAATGACAAAGTGAAAACAGGTTTTTAGATTTTTTTTTGCGAATTCAGGATGAAAAATATTTTTTAAATACCTTATGAGACACGAAATTGAGGTCAGGTGCATCCTGTTTCCATTGATCATCCTTGAGATGTTTCTACAACTTGATTGGAGTCCACCTGTGGTAAATTCTATTGATTGGACATGATTTGGAAAGGCACACGCATGTCTATATAAGGTCCCACAGTTGACAGTGCATGTCAGAGCAAAAACCAAGCCATGAGGTTGAAGGAATTGTCCGTAGAGCTCCGAGACAGGATTGTGTCAAGGCACAGATCTGGGGAAGGGTACCAAAACATTTCTGCAGAATTTAAGGTTCCCAAGAACACAGTGGCCTTCATCATTCTTAAATGGAAGAAGTTTGGAACCACCAAGACTCTTCCTAGAGCTGGTAACCCAGCCAACCTGAGCAATCGCGGAGAAGGGCCTTGTTCAGGGAGATGACCAAGAACCCGATGGTCACTCTGACAGAGCTCCAGAGTTCCTCTGTGGAGATGGGAGAACCTTCCAGAAGGACAACCATCTCTGCAGTATTCCACTAATCGGGCCTTTATGGTAGAGTGGCTAGAAGGAAGCCACTCCTCAGTAAAAGGCACATGACAGCCTGCTTGGAGGAGTTTGCCAAAAGGCACCTAAAGACTCTTAGACCATGAGAAACCAGATTCTCTGTTCTCATGAAACCAAGTTTGAACTCTTTGGCCTGAATTCCAAGCGTTACGTCTGGAGGAAACCTGTCACCATCCCTACGGTGAAGCATGGTGGTGGCGGCATCATGCTGTGGGGATGTTTTTCAGCGTCAGGGACTGGGAGACTAGTCAGGATCAAGGGAAAGATGAACGGAGCAAAGTACAGAAAGACCCTTGATGAAAACCTGCTCCAGAGCACTCAGGACCTCAGACTGGGGTGAAGGTTCACCTTCCAACAGGACAACAACCCTAAGCACACAGCCAAGACAACGCAGGAGTGGCTTTGGGACAAGTCTCTGAATGTCCTCGAGTGGCCCAGCCAGAGCCCGGACTTGAAACCAATCGGAAATCTCTGGAGAGACCTGAAAATAGCTGTTCAGCAACACTCCCCATTTTACCTGACAGAGCTTGAGAGGATCTGCAGAGAAGAATGGGAGAAATTCCCCAAATATAGGTGTGCCAAGCTTGTAGCATCATACCCAAGAAGCCTCAAGGCTGTAATCGCTGCCAAAGGTGCTTCAACAAAGTCCTGAGTAAAGAGTATGAAAAAAAAAAAAAAACATGTTTTTGCTTTGTCTTCATGGGTATTGTGTGTAGATGGATATGTGTGTAGATTGGTGTAGATGGTGTAGATGGTGGTGTAGATTGGTGTAGATGGGTATTGTGGATTGTAGATGGGTATTGTGTGTAGATTGATGAGGGGGGAAATAACTATTTAATCAATTTTAGAATAAGGTTGTAACCTAACAAAATGTGGAAAAAGTCAAGGGGTCTGAATACTTTCTGAAGGCACTGTACATCCGTTATCAATATACAGTAAATAGTATAGTTTAGAATTGTATAGTATAGTTTAGTATTGTATAGAGGTTGTATAGTATATTGTATAGTTTAGTATAACTACTGTTCATAGTTTTACTCTGGATTTTAGAAGAGGACAAACATGCAGTCATAACCTCTTGTTCATATAGAATCGTATCAAACATGCAAATAATAACAATCATCAAAGAAATGTTGTTTCGTTTTGCTGTTGGCATCAATGCTAACTGGCAAGGTACTGCTAATCAACTGTCCCTGTTGTACAATAAGACTTTTAATACTGCCCTCCAAAGGCAAAACGCCGTAACTACATTTACTTTGTTACTGCAAAATCTGACTTCAGTTCTTTTTCTGTCTAGACAGCAATTTCTGACACACCATGATATATTCTGATCAACTGTCTTGTTCTTGTGTCAGGAAAACGACATACTACATTAATCAGATAATAGAGCTGACCATTACAACAGAGCCTTTGTCCGGCAGACTACAGTAAACAGGTTTTATTTTCCACTGGAAATGTGATTATTATTTTAGGAATATTATAAAATCGTTGCTTTGCCTTTCAAACTTTTACTCCTTATTTGAACCAACCCTATTATCCGTCACCTTGTATCTGTCACCCTGTATCTGTCACCCTGTATCTGTCACCCTGTATCCGTCACCCTGTATCCGTCACCCTGTATCTGTCACCCTGTATCCGTCACCCTGTATCCGTCACCCTGTATCCGTCACCCTGTATCCGTCACCCTGTATCCGTCACCCTGTATCCGTCACCCTGTATCCGTCACCCTGTATCTGTCACCCTGTATCCGTCACCCTGTATCCGTCACCCTGTATCTGTCACCCTGTATCCGTCACCCTGTATCCGTCACCCTGTATCTGTCACCCTGTATCTGTCACCCTGTATCTGTCACCCTGTATCCGTCACCCTGTATCCGTCAACCTATTATCCGTCACCTAAATCCGTCACCCTGTATCCGTCACCCTGTATCTGTCACCCTATTATCTGTCACCCTGTATCTGTCACCCTATTATCTGTCACCCTATTATCCATCACCCTGTATCCGTCACCCTGTATCCGTCACCCTGTATCCGTCACCCTGTATCTGTCACCCTGTATCTGTCACCCTATTATCTGTCACCCTGTATCCGTCACCCTGTATCCGTCAACCTGTATCTGTCACCCTGTATCTGTCACCCTGTATCCGTCACCCTGTATCCGTCACCCTATTATCTGTCACCCTGTATCTGTCACCCTATTATCTGTCACCCTTGTCTAACCAAATGTGATACCTACCTGTGTCAAAGAGACTCATGTCAAAGAGACTCATGTCAAAGAGACTCGTGTCAAAGAGACTCGTGTCAAAGAGACTCGTGTCATAGAGACTCGTGTCATAGAGACTCGTGTCATAGAGACTCATGTCAGAGAGACTCATGTCAAAGAGACTCATGTCATAGAGACTCATGTCATAGAGACTCATGTCATAGAGACTCCTTGGAAGACAACTGTATTTGAAAGCTGAGTTGGATTAGTTCTATGGTATTAGTCTACATGTAGTTGCATTGTACTGTACATGAAATGTGCATATGCATAGCCAAAATATTGCTGTCCAGTTCACCGTTCTAAACCTGGTATTTTACACTGAACCAAATTATAAACATGTTTCATCCCAGAAATGTTCTATATGCACAAAAAGCTTATTTATTTCTCTCAAATTTTGTGCACAAATTTGTTTACATCCCTGTTAGTAAGCATTTTATGTTTTGTCAAGATAATCCATCCACCTGACAGGTGTGGCATATCAAGAAGCTGATTAAACAGCATGATCATTACACAAAAAAAGGCCACTAAAATGTGCAGTTTTGTCACACAACACAATGCCAGTGTGTAATTGGCATGCTTTTATTTATTTTATTTTACCTTTATTTAACCAGGCAAGTCAGTTAAGAACAAATTCTTATTTTCAATGACGGCCTGGGAACAGTGGGTTAACTGCCTGTTCAGGGGCAGAACGACAGATTTGTACCTTGTCAGCTCGGGGGTTTGAACTCACAACCTTCCGGTTACTAGTCCAACGCTCTAACCACTAGGCTACCCTGCCGCCCCCTGACTGCAGGAATGTCCACCAGAGCTGTTTCCAGAGAATTGAATGTTCATTTCTCTACCGTAAGCAGCCTCCAATGTCGTTTTTGAGAATTTGGCAGTACGTCCAAATGACCACCGCAGACAAACACAGGACCTCCACATACGGCTTCTTCACCTGCGGGATTGTCAGCCGGGGGAGGGGGGGGGGGGGGGGGGGGGGTATGAGGAGTATTTCTGTCTGTAAAAAAGCCCTTTTGTGGGGAAAAATCTTTCTGATTGAGTGGGCATGGCTCTACAGTGGGTGGGCCTAGCTCCAGAGTGGGTGGGCCTATGGCCTCCCAGGCCCACCCATGGCTGTGCCACTGCCCAATCATGTGAAATCCATAGATTAGGACCTAATGAATTTATTTCAATTGACTGATTTCCTTATATGAACTGTAACTCTTATATTTTTGTTCAGTATAAAAAAATAAGACATTTTAGATGAGCGGAAATGTTTATAAATAATTCATTTTAATGATAAAGTATGGAGTGCTTTGGAAGTTTCAACTTTATCCATATTTATTTTAAGGATGTCATCGGTTTTGTTTTTCCTCTGAAATCCTAAAGCACACCATTAACGTGAAGTGTTTTACAGTTAAAGGCATTATAGCCACAGTTGGTTTCCGTTTAGTTTCCCTTCTGAAATACCACGGAACCTGATGTCACGCCATTCACGTGACATGTCTTACGTTTAAAGAATTAACACGGTTCCAACAGCTTATTAAAATACCCACAGCATTCTGAAGCACGTATCTGTTTCGAAACGCTCTTCTGGCCCGATTCCCAACATAGAAGTGCGTAATTTCCTCAGTAGTTGGTATTCCGACGCAATTTATGGAGGTGCTTAACAGGCTTTGCATGCGTGGTTCCCTTGGGCGTGCTCAATACATTTAAATCAACTGCTAAAAACCCTCTCACTTGCTGGCCAACAGATTTTTTGCATGTCGTTTTCATTCAATAGCGTTTTCAGCACATGTATCTTAAGCCATCCCTTTAAATATGGTATACCTTTAATAAGAAATTCGTCGAAAGACTAGAATACATGTAGAGAACTGGTTCAGGCTATTAGGGATCAATGAAAGAAAGCCGACTAAATACACTGAGTATACAAAACATTAGGAAAAACCCTTCCAAATATTGAGTTGCCCCCAGTTTCAGCACCAACTGGTAGATTTAAAAAATATTCTGATCTTGTGGATTATTTAGGTTTAGGGAAGTATGTATCAATTAAAAAAACTGGTTATGAGAGCCTTTGCGTTCTAAAGTTGTTTTTATTCATTCTGATAATTGTCATATTCAGTTCTTATAAACCAATGGTAATGTTTAGTGTTTATAGAATTATAAAAGGTAGAATAATGTACAATAGCAGGCTATACCCTCGTCTATTGCCTGCCCTAACCATGGAACTGTGTGATGACACAGACAAGTATTGCGGCTTTACGTCGGGTTCAAACTCTTTACGGCTTTGTCTGCGCTCCGCTCCGTAACGATTTAATTAGCCTGTCAACTGTGATGAATGATCCTCAGCAACAACCACATAACCGTGATGACGTTTACAGAGAAAGCAAATTAAGTTAAATGAAACAATGTAATTATATGGAATGATAATGTAGGCTAACTAAAGAGAACTAACAGTACATCTGACCGTTTAATATGTGTTGTTATTGGGCCTATTGACGGTCCATACTGATAGCGGCTAATATGACAGAAATAGAAGACTGAGAAAGTCAGGGTTAGCCTATAAAACATTAAAGAGTGCTCATCCCTGCAAGTTAAAAGGCCTATAACATTTAAATTAAAGCATAACGGCACAGCATTTCATAAACTTTACTGTGGGAAAGTTGAGATGTTGATATGTTTCAGTTTGCTTCCATGTGACTCCCATCCAACCTGACAGAGCTTGAGAGGATCTGCAGAGAAGAATGGGAGAAACTCCCCAAATACAGGTGTACCAAGCTTGTAGCGTCAAACCCAAGGAGACTCAATGCTGTAATCGCTGCCAAATGTGCTTCAACAAAGTACTGAGTAAAGGGTCTGAATATTTATGTAAATGTAATATTTCAGTTGTTTTATTTATTTATTTATTTTACTTTTATTTAACTAGGCAAGTCAGTTAAGAACACATTCTTACGGCGTAGGAACAGTGGGTTAACTGCCTTGTTCAGGGGCAGAACAACAGATTTGTACCTTGTCAGCTCAGGGGATTCGATCTTTCGGTTACTGGTCCAACCCTCAAACCACTAGGCTACGCTGCAGCTGCCGTTTGAATTGTTAGACATTTGCTAAACATTCCAAAAAAACCTGTTTCCTACATTGTAATATTATAATTGTGTTGTATGTGTCATTGTAATTGTTTTTGCCTCCTCTTGGGCCCCCTGCATTAATCCCGCCCTGATCAGCACTTTCATTCAGAGGGTGATTAGCATACTTGAACAAAAACGAACATTAAAACGAAATTTAGCATACTTATTGCCTGCTGATGGGCCATCAACTGTGGATGGGCTTTCGATTGTATTCTATCTGGTTAGGTAGGTTTGTACCACCAGAAGACACCTGGCCCAATGTGCAATCCGCAAGCATGTTGTCTGTGAACATTCAACACAGCCGCAATATATTTTCTACAAACCGATTTTAATGTCAAAATATCGAATCGAAAAATGCAACATATTGATATATAGATTTTCCATAATGGTGCCCATCACTAATGGGTTTATTTGATTGAAATGAACGAATTTATCATAGTTTGTTAGACCATGAATTAAACTGTAACATTGTATGAAATTGATATTGGTGACTGTACAGAATGAAAGTAGCTTAACCTGAGTGTTGTTGATAGGGTCTCTCTTTTATCTACAGCCCCCAACAAAATGTCTTTGGTGTTTCAAATACAGTGTATTGCGTTGGGGACCAATGGCGTGGGTTGAGTAGAAAGGCATGCTGGGTATTTAGACCTCAGTACTCCATGAAATAACACCATATATAGATTCTGCAGACACTACTGAGCATTCCCAACCCCACTTTTATATTTGAACATAGAATAATAGTATTTTCTCCATAAGCCATTGGGACTAGTCTCGCGTTGCCACACCCCCAAAATCACGTCGTTGTCGCACCTCCCTTAGCTACATTGTGACCTATGGAGTAGGTTGAGTAGAAAGGCATGCTGGGTATTTAGACCTCAGTCCTCCATAAAATAACACCATATATAGATTCTACAGACCCTGCTGAGTAATGTAGAATAGCTTTTCCTTTATAAATCAATATGTCATTTATATGCAGAATAATGCCAACCCCACTTTTACACCGGCATATAGAATATAAACCAATATATCAAATCAAATCTTATTTGTCACATACACATGGTTAGCAGATGTTAATGCGAGTGTAGCGAAATGCTTGTGCTTCTAGTTCGGACAATGCAGTAATAACAAGTAATCTAGCTAACAATTCCTAAACTACTACCTTATAGACACAAGTGTAAGGGGATAAAGAATATGTACATAAAGATATATGAATGAGTGATGGTACAGAACGGCATAGGCAAGATGCAGTAGATGGTATCGAGTACAGTATATACATATGAGATGAGTAACGTAGGGTATGTAAACATTATAAGAAGTGGCATTGTTTAAAGTGGCTAGTGATACAGTTCTTACATCAATTTTTCCATTATTAAAGTGGCTGGAGTTGGGTCAGTGTGTTGGCAGCAGCTACTCAATGTTAGTGGTGGCTGTTTAACAGTCTGATGGCCTTGAGATAGAAGCTGTTTTTCAGTCTCTCGGTCCCAGCTTTGATGCACCTGTACTGACCTCGCCTTCTGGATGATAGCGGGGTAAACAGGCAGTGGCTCCGGGTGGTTGTTGTCCTTGATGATCTTTATTGGGCTGTAATTCACATACAGTGTATTTATTGTATTTACAGTGAATAGAATGGGTGGAGCAAGGACTCATCAGTACTCTGTATTCAACGGGGTGGGCAGCACGAGACCAATTTACATTTCGCAGACTCTATGGAGTAAACCTAATTATATACATTTGTATTTGATTAAAAGAAGTGTATTTTAAATATATCCAAATTCAATAGTTTTCAACGTGTACACTTTCTAAAGGAACGCTGTTATAAATAATACAAGATACAAAAATAAAATAATGTCTAAAATTATCAATGTTTTAAAATTAAATGTTTGAATGCTGTGATTAACAGCTGTACTACAAGTGTAGAACGTTTTTGCTGCGTTCGTACTGCCAGCATAATATCCTGCTGCTAGGAGAACGGTAATCGTGTAGCCTACACACACACACACACACACACACACAGGGCTGTAGAAACAGGGAAGTGCTATTTAGAGCGGTGACGTTGAAGAAATCCCCGCCGTAACGTGTCCCGGACCGCCCACATTCTATAAAGGCAGAGATCGGCTCCTTACTATTATTATCTCTATCAACAACAAGATAAACTGTACTCACTTCTGATTTAGCTTACTGCTGTCTAGAAGTCACACTGAACTATAGCCTACTCAAAGCTATACGAACAACTATACAGCTATAATAGAAGCAAGCCGCAAAACGCAGCCATGAAGCTCGAATCAAGAAAATCCTCACTGAAAAGAACTGAGAGCCAGAAAGAGACCGTACCAAACAAAGGTAAGCAACATTTGACTGATTTATCTCTTAATTATACTCCATATGAACTCATTTTCCCAAGTCAATGTCGCCTTCCTCTGTCCACCTGTATCTTTCGTAGGCTATGTAGCTAAAAATACTTTTATTTCCTGGGTTTTCAGATCAGAAAGCCATCATGGAATGTGCGCACCATCTGCGTAAAATCGGAGACCTGTTCAACCTGAAATACATCCTGGCGGATATGCTAGCTAAAATCTCAACGGATCCGAAAATCAAGTGAAATGGATACAGTAGCTGACTTTGATAGTAAAGTGGATCGAAATTGGATCATTATGCCTTAACGGGAAATGTGTTGCGGTCGTTGCAATGTGAAAAGTTTGTTACAATAACGCAAAGCCAATATGGACCTCACACGCCCATTGCCCGGAGCTAGGCTACGCTCGGACCGGAGTATCTTTCTGGACGCTCCTTCAACAGAGACTGCCTTCTACGCCCCGGGACGCTGGTGGGTATTTGTCCATAGTCTAAGAGATATATACCACCGCCCTATTGGATTATTTAGGCCGGGAAAATGAAAACGGGCCGGGAAGCCGACACAGAACATTTGGAGTAAAGAGAAGACAGGATAGCAAACCAACAAGTAGCCTAAAATAGAGACTAAAAAAAAAAATCTGTTATTAAACGTTTGATTCTAATCGTCAGGGTATTTTATGCTGTATGTTTTAAATTTGTTTGGTGAATGATTTATGCTTATCTGTTTGGAAATAATTTTATGCTGTCAAGTTTGTTGGGTGATTTAATATTTGCTTATTGTTTGAAAATAATTTTATGCTGTCTGTTTTAAGTTTGTTTGGTGATTTAAGATTTACTTATTTGTTTGAATATAATGTCAATAAATGTTTTGATTTCTTCTATTGTCATCAACAGATGTTGTTCTTCTTTCCATAGTAGGCCTCTATATCATAAAATACCTGGGTACTTCTGTTGACAGACAGTGCCATTCAATACCTCCTTGCACACTCTTAACTGCATCTAGCTGATATAGGGTGTAATCATTAGTCCAACAGTTGCAAACCAGAGTTTCTATTGGACAAATTAAAGTACGGTTATCCCTGTTTTGTTCTGTTTGCTTCCGTTTAAGAAACGTTTTAACAGAATCAGCAGAATGAATACACCCCTGATAACAGGTAAACACAGTTCACTCTCATAACAGCCACGTTGTATTCCTTCCCTTCGCTTGTGGACTTCAATGCAAAACACATCAGCTGTATGTGACCAGGCGAAAAAACCTTTCCAAGCCAAACCGTTACACACAGCCTACATTGTTGTCACCATATTAGCTATAAAAAAAAACCGTCCTAGTCAGCATAGCTAATATAACTAGCACGTTAGTAAACTTGCTACAATCATGCAGTAACGTTTGTGTACAGTCGGTAAGCAGTTACACCGGCAGGCCCCAGTGGCAATAAATACAAAAAGCTTACCTTGACTTGGAAGAGTTCCAGTGTTGCTTTGGAAAGTCATAGCCATCTAGCTAACATAGCATCCCTATGTTATAGCCAGCTAGCTAACATAGCATCCCTCTGTTATAGCTATCTAGCTAACATAGCATCCCTCTGTTATCGCCAGCTAGCTAACATAGTATCCCTCTGTTATAGCCAGCTAGCTAACATAGCATCCCTCTGTTATAGCCATCTAGCTAACATAACATCCCTCTGTCATAGCCAGCTAGCTAACATAGCATCCCTCTCTTATAACCAGCTAGCTAACATAGCATCCCTCTGTTATAGCCAGCTAGCTAACATAGCATCCGTCTGTTATAACCAGCTAGCTAACATATCATCCCTCTGTTATAGCTAGCTAGCTAATATAGCATCCCTCTGTTTGAGCAGGGTGTTTCAGTAGGCTAAACTAGCTAGCTGCATTGGCTAGCTAAGTAAGTGAAACTGAAAGTGAAACTGACACTCTTTCTCTTGCTTCTCCAAAATTTTGGAAGACATTAATTTGTTCAACTGTTGTCTTTCTCTTTGAGTCAACTACTCACCACAGTTTACGCAGTGCTGTCTAGCTGTAGCTTATGCTTTCAGTACTAGATTAATTCTCTGATCCTTTGATTGGGTGGACAACATGTCAGTTCATGCTGCAAGAGCTCTGATAGGCTGGAGGAAGTCCTTTGGAAGTTGTCGTAATTACTGTGTAAGTCTATGGAAGGGGGTGAGAACCATGAGCCTCCTAGGTTTTGTATTGAAGTCAATGTACCCAGAGGAGGACAAAGTTAGTTATCCTACGGCTACACCATGGTGCCACCCTACAGAGTGTTGTTGAGACTACTGTACACCTTCATCGCGAAATAGTGTGTGTTAATCAGTTATTTGGCGACGTGATTCTTATGAAATGGTCCTCCCCTTCCTCATCTGAGGAACTTCCACTTCTGTTGAGGTTAGAGGACTTTGGTTTGGAATAGGAAGCAAAATTGTCCTCAACTCCCAACTGTCAACTGTCAACTGTAGTGAGTAAAACCATGTCATAAACTGACTGGCAGGGGACCATTCAGCAACATGATTACCCATGTGACCTGATGACGAGGTTATTTATTAACTCCTATGTCTGAAAATAGTTTGTTTACAATCTATATGACCTTTGTAAACCTGACATAAAGTTTAAACGCAACTCAAATACTGTATTTGCTTACTCCAGACAACTTTTCCATGTCATCGATGTTTTCAAATCTACCGCTAGGAAAATAAAGTGAGCTTAGAAAAGGGGATTTCAAGAAAATACATTTGACCCAGATCCGTAAGATGTTGACCCCCTGATTGTACACATACCTCCAGACAGGGTACAGTTAAAATAGACAATTGAACATACTTTAATGACACTGAAAATGTGTACATCATTTATTCAGATTTGTTAAAATATTCCAAGTACAATTTTTTATTTTTTTAAACAGAAATACCACATCCAGGATCTATTGATCCATGATCTATTGATTATTGATCCAGGATTTATTGATCCAGGATCTATTGATCCAGGATCTATTGATCCAGGATTTATTGATCCAGGATTTATTGATCCAGGATTTATTGATTCAGGATGTGATTCAGCCAGCCAGCTCTAGACCCATAAATCATCTCAGAGTAGTGAGTGCTGATCTAGGATCTGGTCCTCCCTGTCCATATAGTCATATTCATTATGATCTAGGATCTGGTCCTCCCCCTGTCCATATCATCTTATTCATTATGATCTAGGATCAGGTCCTCCCTGTCCATATAGTCATACTCATTATGATCTAGGATCAGGTCCTCCCTGTCCATATAGTCATATTCATTATGATCTAGGATCAGGTCCTCCCTGTCCATATAGTCATATTCATTATGATCTAGGATCAGGTCCTCCCTGTCCATATAGTCATATTCATTGTGATCTAGGATCAGGTCCTCCCTGTCCATATAGTCATATTCATTATGATCTAAAAGGAAAAATGGATCCTAGATCAGCACTCCTTTTCCTGAGCGCTTTCCATGAGCTCTTTTATGATGCACCATAGTGTGTTCCAAATGGGGCTCTTTTATGATGCACCATAGTGTGTTCCAAATGGGGCTCTTTTATGATGCACTATAGTGTGTTCCAAATGGGGCTCTTTTATGATGCACTATAGTGTGTTCCAAATGGGGCTCTTTTATGATGCACCATAGTGTGTTCCAAATGGGGCTCTTTTATGATGCACTATAATGTGTTCCAAATGGGGCTCTTTTATGATGCACTATAATGTGTTCCAAATGGGTCTCTTTTATGATGCACTATAATGTGTTCCAAATGGGTCTCTTTTATGATGCACCATAGTGTGTTCCAAATGGGGCTCTTTTATGATGCACTATAGTGTGTTCCAAATGGGGCTCTTTTATGATGCACTATAGTGTGTTCCAAATGGGGCTCTTTTATGATGCACCATAGTGTGTTCCAAATGGGGCTCTTTTATGATGCACTATAGTGTGTTCCAAATGGGGCTCTTTTATGATGCACTATAATGTGTTCCAAATGGGTCTCTTTTATGATGCACCATAGTGTGTTCCAAATGGGGCTCTTTTATGATGCACCATAGTGTGTTCCAAATGGGGCTCTGGTAAAACTTAGTGCATCATATAAGGAATAGGGTTCCGATATCGAAGGTAGAATATGTGTATGATTATATCATCTGTAATATCATAACCAAATGAAAAGAAAATGTACAACCAGAAGACAAACCTGCATTTTTAGCAAAAGTTCTTGCTTGTTGTTCAGCGCTATTATCAGAAGATATTCAACAACAACATATCAATTCCTTTCTATCTTTATTTTGTGCAATTTCATATTTTTTCATCATTGCAGTTAAAATAGTGTGTATAATGTTCAAAGTCTCAAAATGTTTTTAGAAACACAATGACTAACACGTTTATAAATGGCTAAAATGACAATCCAAAAATAAATCTGAAGGAAAAAGGTTTTGATGTGTCTCTCCTATATCTATGAGAAAAATTTTCGGACATATATTTAACCACTTATTTTTGTTGGCACAAAACTACCCCCCCCCCCCATAATGCCATTCGTTTGTATGGGTTGGTTACCTTTAGACGAGTCTCGTGCCACTTGAGCAAAACAGAGAACACCATCGTGTTCGCGAGAGTTTATTCTTTCCAATAGAGAAGTCATATTTGTTTTTGTAGGCCAAACCGTTCGGGTGCTACAGACAGTTTTGTTTGGTAATAAGACCGATTTTCGGGATGTCTCATGGTCTGACAAACTCCGCTGTAGCTTGGCCACCTTCCACCGCAGATTTTTTTATGTTACTTAGATTGACAGACGGGAACATCAATAGAATGATATTAAGGATTTTAAGTATGAGAATAAAGTGAAATTCACCCGCTATTCGTATTGTGTGGAGATCGAATACATTAAGGTGTGGTTGGGTGTGTGTCTACAGATATATCCTGACTTCGTCTTAATTTAATTTAATTCCACCACCTTTACAGACAAGGAAACCATGAATAAGGTTGAGTGAACCTACTGGTTCCAAGTGGAAAAAGTGTCTAACATTTTTTTCCATGCACTGTAATTTACACCTTGATAAGAGCTATTGATAAGAGCTAGGTAAATAAGTAATCTGTTTGAATAAGGGAATTGTAAATGTGAATGACGCTTGTTTAGTAAGGGTGTTTTCACATATAATCTTCTTTAAAAGAACCAATCTCAGTCCTCTTTCATGTGAACTCTGAGGTGAACTCTGAGTGTACTGCCTTTCAATGAGGACTCAACTCTTTTGCCAGTTCACTTCACCTATCTTGTGGATCGAGTCCACTTTGCATTCACATTGCTATGTTTAGAAAGGAACCAAGATCTTTTTTTCCAACATTCACACTCGGTTTTTACAAAGTGCAAAACAAGCCATTCAATCAGAATGTGTTATCCGACGGCTAGATTTACATACTTACATTTTGGAAGCTAATAGATTTAGTTTAATTAAAATATGAGACATAGTAATTGTGATCAGAAGATACTATTTTCAGGTTATGCCAGTAGTCTGGTGTGAGGGGTTATGCCAGTAGTCTAGTGTGAGGGGTTATAACAACAGTCTAGTGTGAGGGGTTATAACAGTAGTCTAGGGGTTATAACAGTAGTCTAGTGTGAGGGGTCATGTCAGTAGTCTAGTGTGAGGGGTTGTCAGTAGTCTGGTGTGAGGGGTTATATCAGTAGTCTAGTGTGAGGGGTTATATCAGTAGTCTAGTGGGAGGGGTTATATCAGTAGTCTAGTGGGAGGGGTTATGTCAGGAGTCTAGTGTGAGGGGTTATATCAGTAGTCTAGTGGGAGGGGTTATATCAGTAGTCTAGTGGGAGGGGTTATGTCAGGAGTCTAGTGTGAGGGGTTATATCAGGGGAGACAGTGTTACAGTAGTCTGGTGTGAGGGGTCATGTCAGTAGTCTAGTGTGAGGGGTCATGTCAGTAGTCTAGTGTGAGGGGGTATGGCAGGGGAAACAGTGTTGCAGTAGTCTTGTGTGTGGCGCAGGAATAATGACAGGTGAAACTGGAGAGCTTTGTGTTTACATTGCACTAATAAAGGGAACCAGACCGTGGAATTCAAGCTGACCGAACACTTCTTTTGGAGGCGTCTGAGTCTTTTTGGAGTGGTCAAACCACTGCACAGCTATTTTCAGGTCTCTACAGAGATGTTCGATCGGGTTCTAGTCCGGGCTCTGGACATTCAGAGACTTGTTCTGAAGGCACTCCTGCATTGTCTTGGCTGTGTGCTTAGGGTCATTGTCCTGATGGAAGGTGAACCCCCACCCCAGTCTGAGGTCCTGAGCGCTCTGGTGCAAGTTTTCATCAAGGATCTCTCTGTACTTTGCTCCATTAATCTTCCCCTCGATCCTGACTAGTCTCCTAGTCCCTGCCGCTGAAAAACATCCCCACAGCATGATGCTGCAACCGCCATGCTTCACCGTAGGGATGGTGCCAGGTTTCTTCATGACGTGACAGTTGGCAATCTTGGTTTCATCAGAACAGGGAATCTTGTTTCTCATGGAGAAAGGGGGCTGTCATGTGCCTTTTACTGAGAAGTTGCTCCCATCTAGCCACTCTACCATAAAGGCCTGATTGGTAGAGTGCTGCAGAGATGGTTTGTCTTCTGGAAGGTTCTCTCATCGCCACAGAGGAACTGTAGAGCTCTGTCAGAGTGACCATCCCTGACCAAGGCCCTTCTCCCCCGATTGCTCAGTTTGGCCGGGAGGCCAGCTTTAGGAAGAGTCTTGGTGGTTCCAAACTTTTTTCATTTAAGAATGATGGATGCCACCGTGTTCTTGGGGACCTTCAATGCTGCAGAAATGTTTTGGTACCCTTACCCAGATCTGTGCCTCGACACAATCCTGTCTCGGAACTCTATGGACAATTCCTTCGACCTCATGGCTTGGTTTTTGCTCTGACATGCACTGACAACTGTGGGACCTTATATAGACAGGTGTGTGCCTTTCCAAATCATGTCCAATCAATTTAATTTACTACAGGTGGACTCCAATCAAGTTGTAGAAACATCTTAAGGGTGATCAATGGAAACAGGATGCACCTGAGCTCTCATAGCAAAGGGTCTGAATACTTATGTGAATAAGGTATTTCTTTTTTTTTTTTTTTGCCTTGACCTGTCGTTTGCCTGCCCCGCGTGGTTGCAATTAACATTGTTACTTCAACACAGTCTACAGTATGGTCTTACCTGAAGCCTGATACAACCGCCAACCACAAGAGGATTTATGAGCTCTCAATGAGTGTAGACTGCCTGCTGCCTGTTGCCTGCTTCCTGCTACCTGCTGCCTACTGCCTGCTGCCTGAGGCCTGCTACCTGCTTCCTGCTGCCTGCTGCCTGCTACCTACTGCCTGCTGCCTGCTTCCTGCTGCCTGCTACCTGATGCCTGCTACCTGCTGCCTGCTGCCTGCTACCTACTGCCTGCTACCTACTGCCTACTGCCTGCTACCTGCCGCCTGCTACCTGCTGGATACTGCCTCCTGCCTGCTGCCTACTGTCTGCTACCTGCTGCCTACTGCCTGCTGCCTGCTGTTTGCTACCTGCTGCCTACTGCCTGCTACCTGCTTCCTGCTGCCTGCTACCTGCTGCCTGCTACCTGCTGCCTGCTGTTTGCTACCTGCTACCTACTGCCTGCTGCCTGCTTCCTGCTGCCTGCTACCTGCTGCCTGCTACCTGCTGCCTGCTGCCTGCTACCTACTGCCTGCTACCTACTGCCTACTGCCTGCTACCTGCCGCCTGCTACCTGCTGGATACTGCCTCCTGCCTGCTGCCTGCTGCCTACTGTCTGCTACCTGCTGCCTACTGCCTGCTGCCTGCTGTTTGCTACCTGCTGCCTACTGCCTGCTGCCTGCTGCCTGCTGCCTACTGCCTGTTGCTAATCATCAGATGATGGGGTGGGGAAGTAGGGGGCCCACTTGGGTAACTGGGGGGCCCTGCCTTGATTGGGTAACTAATTAATATAAATATTATTTTATTTTTTACTACAGAATAAATATATAGATTCTACTAGTGGACCTAAACCATGACAGAAAAATGCACCCCACACCATAACATCAACATTGTACTCCTCATTTACTCAAGTGTTTCCTTTATTTTGGTAGTTACCAGTATGTCTGCCGTCAGGAAGTCTGCGGTTTGGACAGCATGCATATCAAATACACAGCTTGTTGTGGCTATAGACATATAATCTATAGAAGGGTTATGGAACCTCTAGCCCTGGCAATTTAACTGTTAAACTCATGGGTACACTGGCAATGGTGTCACGTTCTGACCTTAGTTCCTTTGTTTTGTCTTTGTTTTAGTATGGTCAGGGTTGTGAGTTGGGGTGGGCAGTCTATGTTCTTTTTTCTACAATTTGGTATTTCTGTGTTTGGCCTGGTATGGTTCTCAATCAGAGGCAGCTGTCAATCGTCGTCCCTGATTGAGAACCATACTTAGGCAGCCTGTTTTCACCCTTTGAGTTGTGGGTAATTATTTTCTGTTGAGTGTTTGTATTCTGCACCAGACAGAACTGTTTCGGTTTCGTCCGTTCACGTAGTTGTTTTTTGTTCAGTGTTCAATTTCTTTATAAATAACATGAACAAGTACCACGCTGCGCTTTGGTCCGATCTCTCCTATTCCTCCACAGACAAGCGTTACAAATGGATCCTGACTTGAATGGGAACTTCCATCTATCGATTATATTTCTATGATATTTTATGGTTGGTTGCAGCTGTCGGTTTGCAATCGTGGGACAAACGTACAGTTTGGAAAGCAAATGCCTACCGCTGAAAAGGGAAGTCTAAACTGATGAACCAATACATTTATTTTTGTCAACCACTACCCCGTGGCCTATGATTTCTTAATCCCCTCCTGGTGTTGCTGGGTATTTAAACCTCCGGACTACATGAAATAACACCATAAATAGATTCTACAGACCCTACTGAGTAATCCCAACCCCACCTTTATGTTTGAACATAGAATTGTTCTTTCTTTATAGGTCAATATGTAATTTATAGGCCTACAGCAGAGATGATCAACTCATCCCCCCCAGTCCCAGCAGTGAGGAGCAACTCATCCCCCCCAGCCCCAGCAGGGAGGAGCAACTCATCCCCCCCAGCACTAGCAGGGAGGAGCAACTCATCCCCCCCAGCAGAGATGATCAACTCATCCCCCCCAGCACCAGCAGGGAGGAGCAACTCATCCCCCCCAGCCCCAGCAGAGATGATCAACTCATCCCCCCCAGCGCCAGCAGGGAGGAGCAACTCATCCCCCCCAGCACCAGCAGGGAGGAGCAACTCATCCCCACCAGCACCAGCAGAGATTATCAACTCATCCCCCCAAGCACCAGCATGGAGGAGAAACTCACCCCCCCAGCCCCAGCAGAGATGATCAACTCATCCCCCCCCAGCCCCAGCAGAGATGATCAACTCATCCCCCCCAGCCCCAGCAGAGATGATCAACTCATCCCCCCCAGCACCAGCAGAGATGATCAACTCATCCCCCCCAGCACCAGCAGGGAGGAGCAACTCATCCCCCCCAGCCCCAGCAGAGATGATCAACTCATCCCTCCCAGCAGAGATGATCAACTCCTCCCCCCCTGCCCCAGCAGGTAGGAGCAACTCACCCCCCCCCCAGCACCAGCTAATTCACCTGACTCCAATAGTCAACTAATCATGATCTTCGGATTAGAAAGCAGTTAGTTTAATCAGCTGTGTTTGGGGGAAAAGTGTGACATCACTCCGGCCTCTGAGGACTGGAGTTGCCCATTCCTGGCCTACAGTGTATTGCATTGGGTTGAGTAGAAAGGCATGCTGGGTATTTAGACCTCAGTCCTCCATGTAAATAACACCATGTGGATAGATTCTACAGACCCTGCTGAGTAATCCCAACCCCACTTTTACACCAGCATGTATATCATATTTGTTTCTCTACAGCTCAATGTTGTAAACATACCAATCTGAACATTGTATTTTTTTAGAAATATTTGTAATTGTTTCCATAACTGTCTTCTTGCATTTGCTTATAAGCACAATATAAATGGACACTGATTAAAATCTTTTGAGTCGAATTATCCACATGGCAATGTTTTGAAACGCAGGTTTTTATTTTGAAGGATTCGGCATTACCATACGAAAATGATGTCACCCTTTGTGCTGCTGGCAGAATAGTAGTGGCTACACGTTTACGCATGTGACGCTGTCCCCAAACAAGGAAGTAGATGCTGAACCTTTTCCATGATGTCACTTTGCAATACAAACCAGCAGCCTTATTGCCTCTGTCACACTGGTGGTGTTGTAGCAAAATGCGAAACAAAAACGTCAAACTGTGTCATGCAAATCATCGACCTCCCGTCGGGCACAGACTTCAATTCAACCTCTGTTCCACGTTGGTTCAACGTGAAAACAACGTTGATTCAACCGGTGTGTCTATGACCTTCACAGACCAATTCATGAGATAAATTCACATGGTCATTACATGGGTTTTCAATGAAGACCCACAGATCAACAAATCAGAATCAGGCACAGTTATCTACTTTACATTGTTGGGGGGGGGGGGGGGGGGCTCTTTATTCTCCACCACTGATCGTGGTACTTCGTCTCAGAGTTCCCAAACTGGCAAAACTTTCTAACATTACACATCAGTGTAATGCAGTAGTTAGAGTACCTAATTACCTTTAGCGTCCTTATCATTGGAAGTTTTGGGTGTTGGTTTTGCAGTCTGTAGACGTAAACAGTTACAACACAACCAATAGTAAGAGAAAGAGAATCTTCCTTCTAAAGAAAACCCAGTGATGTCATTTCCAGCATGCCTCCATTTTAAGACTAGGTGTTGCTCAGAATGGCCAAGGAAGTTATCTGCTGACTTCTCAACACCCTTCGGGTTATTCCGTGTCTTGAGTCACTGTTAGTTTATTCGGTAGTATAATATTAATATATGTTATCTGTACTTGTAAAAACTCAAGTAGCTTCATTCCCATTTCAAACACATTTCCCACTCTCCCGCTAACATACAGTCAGTACTCTCCACTAAAATACAGTCCGTACTCTCCACTAAATCACCATACTGTTTTACAGTTGTTTTAAAGCCTCAGACAAATGTTGGCTCCTAGGTTTCATGTTCTGACTTGCCCTCTCTGAATGGAAGTCCCCCACAGAGTTCTATGAGGCTACGCTGGTAAATTCCGACATTGACTGCCCTTGACGTTGTTCCCTTACATAGTTTATTTACAAGTTCTGCCATATTCTGAGTAAAGGTGTTACCTCCCAGTGTCTAGGCTATTTGGTATACAATTTGCGCCCGGGCCATACAGATAGACATTAGCCTATGATATGATTAATTTGACACAATTGGTCTATATTTTAGATACACTGTAATGGCCCTAAGGCCCCAATGTTCAGTTGTGAGATGTAGGGATGGGGCCAGTCAGTAAATCAAGTGCCTATGTAACAAAATGGCTAGTTGGACCCATCTGAGTGGTTGGATTCTGAGCCCTCACTGACTGATGCCAACTATACTATCGTCTGACCCACTACGGACTGACTCTATGGTCTGACCCACTACACACTGACTCTATGGTCTGACCGACTACAGACTGACTCTATGGTCTGACCCACTACAGACTGACTCTATGGTCTGACCCACTACGGACTGACTCTATGGTCTGACCCACTACACACTGACTCTATGGTCTGACCCACTACGGACTGACTCTATGGTCTGACCCACTACACACTGACTCTATGGTCTGACCGACTACAGACTGACTCTATGGTCTGACCCACTACAGACTGACTCTATCGTCTGATCCACTACACACTGACTCTATGGTCTGATCCACTACACACTGACTCTATGGTCTGACCCACTACACACTGACTCTATGGTCTGACCCACTACAGACTGACTCTATGGTCTGACCCACTACAGACTGACTCTATCGTCTGATCCACTACAGACTGACTCTATGGTCTGACCCACTACGGACTGACTCTATGGTCTGACCGACTACAGACTGACTCTATGGTCTGACCCACTACAGACTGACTCTATGGTCTGACCCACTACGGACTGACTCTATGGTCTGACCCACTACAGACTGACTCTATGGTCTGACCCACTACACACTGACTCTATGGTCTGACCGACTACAGACTGACTCTATGGTCTGACCCACTACAGACTGACTCTATGGTCTGACCCACTACAGACTGACTCTATCGTCTGATCCACTACAGACTGACTCTATGGTCTGACCCACTACAGACTGACTCTATGGTCTGACCCACTACAGACTGACTCTATGGTCTGACCCACTACAGACTGACTCTATGGTCTGATCCACTACAGACTGACTCTATGGTCTGACCCACTACAGACTGACTCTATGGTCTGACCCACTACAGACTGACTCTATCGTCTGATCCACTACAGACTGACTCTATGGTCTGACCCACTACGGACTGACTCTATGGTCTGACCCACTACACACTGACTCTATGGTCTGACCGACTACAGACTGACTCTATGGTCTGACCCACTACAGACTGACTCTATGGTCTGACCCACTACAGACTGACTCTATCGTCTGATCCACTACAGACTGACTCTATGGTCTGACCCACTACAGACTGACTCTATAGTCTGACCCACTACACACTGACTCTATGGTCTGACCCACTACAGACTGACTCTATGGTCTGACCCACTACAGACTGAATCGATGGTCTGACCCACTACAGACTGACTATATGGTCTGACCCACTACAGACTGACTCAAGGTCTGACCCACTACAGACTGATATTTAATTCAGTTAGCTAACTTTACATAGTGTATAGCTAGCTAACTAGGTAACATTACATAGTGTATAGCTAGCTAACTAGATAACATTACATAGTGTATAGCTAGCTAACTAGGTAACATTACATAGTGTATAGCTAGCTAACTAGGTAACATTACATAGTGTATAACTAGCTAACTAGCTAACATTACATTAGCAGCTCATTTGAGTTAGTCTGCACACTAAGTTTCTGTAGCAAGATAGCTAGCTAATAATACATAGTACATAGTTCATTTAAAAAATATATATTTACTAACTTGAATAAGTTCTCCCAAAACAAAATAATGGGCAAGTTTCCGGTGGTAGCACAACGCAGCCAGCCATGTGGACGATTGGAGAACTTCCAACAGACTGACTTTGGTCTTCCAATATGGAACCTGGTGCGGCTGCTAGGTGATTTGTGATGTCAACTGCGAGCACTCTATACCATCTTCTGCGCTAATACTTGTGTAATGACTGCAATGGTGGCACTTAGACAACATAAACAACATGGCGTATCTGAAATTAGCAGTAGGTTACAAACAGTACTCTATGTTCAGTTGTAAATGTTAGAAAGTAACTATTAAGTGGCTGAGCTTTAGCGAACAGCAGAATACCTCCAACAGAACACCTCTAACAGAACACCTATAACAGAACACCGCCAACAGAACACCTCTAACAGAACACATCCAACAGAACACCTCTAACAGAACACCTCTAATAGAAAACCTGCAACAGAACACCTCTAACAGAACACCTCTAACAGAGCATCTCCATCAGAAAACCTCCAACAGAACACCTCTAACAGAACACCTCTAACAGAAAACCTCCAACAGAGCATCTCCATCAGAAAACCTCCAACAGAACACCTGCAACAGAACACCTCTAACAGAACACCTCTAACAGAAAACCTCCAACAGAGCACCTCCAACAGAACACCTCTAACAGAAAACCTCCAACAGAACACCTCCAACAGAACACCTCTAACAGAAAACCCACATCTCCATTTATAGATGCACACACAATGTTCTTAGAGTAAACAGGTAACTTGGTCTCCGTGGTGGATCAGGGCATCAGGGTATCAGGCATCGATCACTGCCTGCTCAGTCTTCCCCCCTCTCCTCTGCCACGCTGCCTTCCAAGTCTGGTCCACATGCATGCCCGCACAATCTGTTTCGATGCTCGGGACTTCCTGGAAGGTTATCAGGGGCCAGATGGGGGTGAAGGTTGGGGGCATTAATAACTTATGGGCATGTTGGTATTAGGTAAGAGGAGCCCCTTTATCTTGGTAATAGGTAAGAGGAGCCCCTTTATCTTGGTAATAGGTAAGAGGAGCCCCTTTATCTTGGTAATAGGTAAGAGGAGCCCCATTATCTTGGTAAGAGGAGCCCCTTTATCTTGGTAATAGGTAAGAGGAGCCCCTTTATCTTGGTAAGAGGTAAGATGAGCCCCTTTATCTTGGTAATAGGTAAGAGGAGCCCCTTTATCTTGGTAATAGGTAAGAGGAGCCCCTTTATCTTGGTAATAGGTAAGAGGAGCCCCTTTATCTTGGTAATAGGTAAGACTACCTTTGTCTTGGTAAGAGGGCCCCTTTATCTTGGTAATAGGTAAGAGCCCTTTTATCTTGGTAATATGTAAGAGGAGCCCCTTTATCTTGGTAATAGGTAAAAGCCCCTTTATCTTGGTAATAGGTAAGAACCCCTTTATCTTGGTAAGAGGAGCCCCTTTATCTTGGTAAGAGGAGCCCCTTTATCTTGGTAATAGGTAAGAGGAGCCCCTTTATCTTGGTAATAGGTAAGAGGAGCCCCTTTATCTTTGTAATAGGTAAGAGGAGCCCCGTTATCTTGGTAATAGGTAAGACTCCCTTTATCTTGGTAAGAAGAGCCCCTTTATCTTGGTAAGAGGTAAGAGGAGCAGAGCCATCTGTGTATCTGTGGCTCTAGGTTAAAGAGCTCCTCTGACATGGCGACCTTAGCTGACTGGGTGAAGTGAGCTCCCCCATCACGGTGAGGTAATGATGCATCGTGTACATACGCTTCATGTGAATTAGTAGCCATGAGGACATTTTGGTTGTTATGAATCATTTGACTATTGATTGGTTGTGACTGTATTACTGGTTGGCACAAGAGTGAATCATCATGAATCAATCTCCAGTAATATTTTGTACTTCATTGTAGTATGCATTGGTTGTGTGCAATCATTCCGCGATGTACTTGTAAACACAACACGTTTATGAGAATTCACTCCAGGAAGTAGACGATTTACCTCTATTCAAAACTGAAAGCTCTCTGTCAGCTGATACCAGGCCCCCCCCCCCTCTCTCTCTCTCCCTCTTTCTCTCTCTGTCTCTCCCCCTCTCTCGCTCTCTCTCCCCCCCCCTCTCTCTTTCTCTCTCTCCCCCTCTCCCCCCCCCCCCCCCCCCCCTCTCTCGCACAAACAACTTTTCTTGTCTTGTTAAATACAGTCCGTGAACCGCTGGACTTCCAGGAAGACGCAACGATCAACAAGACAACAATGTCAGGGACCTTACCCATAAGAGTAGGATTACAGATCTAGGATCAGCCCCCCCCCCCCCCCCCCGTCCTTATAATCTAGAAGGCAAAACAGATCCTAGATCAGCTCCTACTGTGAGACGCTTTATAAATGCAGACCCTGGTGCTGCACACGACTGTATTAGCCAGCCGAGCATTGTTTTGTTTTGGGGAGCGAACTCAGGTCCTCAGGTTTTAGGCAACGTTACCCATCACATCTTTCGGTTTTATTACTGAAATGGTGTTCCTGGTTACAATGACGAATTACACTGGGGAGACAGGTAGCCTAGTGGTTAGAGATCGGATCCCCCGAGCTGACAAGGTAAAAATCTGTTGTTCTGCCCCTGAACAGGCAGTTAACCCACTGTTCCTAGGCCATCATTGAAAATAAGAATTTGTTCTTAACTGACTTGCCTAGTTAAATAAAGGTAAAAAAAATAAATAAAATAAAAACACTGACCAGCTGAGGGTGTCAGCTTCGCATATCAGGTAAATACTGCCATCTCCTGGTCATTAAATATAAAACGTCTACTGCACCAAGACTGACATTTGAACGAGAGGGAATCAATCAAACGGAAATCATTTGTAATGCACCAATCAAAGTAATGCATTTTCATTTCATATTTGTTTAATGTGTCAACTACATGTATTGATCGTTGTCTGCATACGAATCCAAATAGGCCAGACGAGAAACGCATTTTCTCCTTTCAAAATCTAAAATCTCAGTCTAAAAGCGGGACAATGCATTTCTTCATTGGTTTCCTAGGTATGGGTGTCATGGCAACTAAATCGAACAAACGCTAGCCTCTCCGTGACCTAAATTGAGAGAGATTTTTTGAGGTGACAAAGTTGGAAAAACAGAAACTTCTAGAAGGTCATTGTATGCAGAAGAGTTAAGCTTTCCCTTCACTGGAACTAAGGGGCCATTATTCCTCCTCCACCAAACTTTACAGTTGGCACTCCTGGCATCCACCAAAACCCAGATTCGTCCGTCTGGACTGCCAGATGGTGAAGCGTGATTCATCACTTCAGAGAACGCTTTTCCACTGCTCCAATGGCGGCGAGCTTCACACCACTCCAGCCAACGCTTGGCATTGCACATGGTGATCTTAGGCTTGTGTGAGGCTGCTCCGCCATGGAAACCCATTTCATTATCCCCCCGATGAACAGTTCTGACATGACTTACTTCCAGAGGCAGTTTGGAACTCGGTAGTGAGTGTTACATCAGAGGGCAGACCATTTTTACACGCTCCAGCACTTCACAGTCTCGTTCTGTGAGCTTGTGTGGCTTACCACTTCACAGCTGAGCCGTTGTGGCTCCTAGACGTTTCCACTTCACAATAGCAGCCCTTACAGTTGACCGGGGGCAGCTCTGGCAGGGCAGAAATTTGACTAACTGACTTGTTGGAAATGTGGTATTCTGTGACGGTGCCATGTTGAAAGTCACTGAGCTCTTCAGTAAGGCCATTCTACTGCCAATGTTTAGTCTATGGAGAATGCATGGCTGTGTGGTCAATTTAATCCACCTGTCAGCAACGGGTGTGGCTGAAATATCCGAATCCACTAATTTGAAAGGGTGTCCACATACTTTTGTATATATAGTGTACAACACTATAAAAACACTATAGTAAATACTACAGTAGTGTCCGTAAAAACACTACACTTTTTTAATATAGTAGATAATACAATATTTAGGGTGCATACACCCTGCCCATTCCCAGCCCCCATATAGAGATCGGTACCACCCGTAAGTGAGAAACCTACATGCCAAGTATAGACCATACATTATGCTCTATACAGGCTATAGAAAAGAGCTCAAGCTTTAAACTATCGGTTCAGATGCACAAGACAGACAGTCCGTCATGTTCGTGTAAACTTGTAGATTGTTTTTTTGGCCCAACGCAGTTATGAAGAGATTCTTATTTACAATGACAGCCTGCACTGTCCAAGCCCGGAAGATGCTGGGCCAATTGTGCACCACCTTACGGGACTCCCAATCACGGCCGGTTGTGATACAGCCTGGATTCGAACCAGTGTGTCCGTAGTGATGCCTTCAAGCACTGAGATGCAGTGCCTTAGACCGCTGCGCCAGGGTGCTACCACGCAGCATATCCACGACAAGCAAGACACAGACACGCAGTCTAATTAGCAATGTAATGTTATTTTTTTAATCATCATTGCAAACCGTGGCTAAGCAGACAGGCAGTCAAAGTATTGGTGTAATTTTTCAGCAACTCTGGCTAGTGGCTCTACGATACGGCAGCAGCTACAAAGATCAGCCTACCTACAACATCACACAAAACTCAGATAGTTTTCTACTCCAATGCTGTCCTGCGTATGAAACTGCAATATCCCTTACAGCACACAGAAAAGGTTGTTAGCCTTCATAATGCCCTCGGATGTTCGTTTAAAAATCGCAAACATGGCATTTATTTCAGCTGTTGTGAAATATGAGGAAGTCTCCTGTGTGAAGTCTGGGATTGTGTGGGTATCTCTATCCAGCGGGAAAAATAAAGAAAAAAAACTCTGCAACTACGTGTGTGTGTTTTCTATTCCTGTTCGCACCTCTCCCGGTAGGCTTTACAGACACTCCCCGCCCCTTGGCTGCAACCCTTCTAATGTGTACCTTGTGCAGAGAACCCACGTGGAATTCTGTGTCTCCGGCAGCCTTTGGAACTACCGTTCTGCGGTCAAGAACGCTGAGTTCATCTCTGCCCTTCAATCCCTTGACTTTTTGTCCCTGACGGAGACATCACCTCAGAGAGCACTGTTAATCCAGCTGCTCTCTCTACATGTTTCTCTCGTAGTCCGACCGCGTCTGGTCGTCATGGTGATGGCACAGGGCTACTCATTTCTCCTAACTGGACATTTTCTCTTTTCTCCCTCTTCCACCTGTCCATCTCCCTATGCCACCTGTCCATCTCCTCTCTCACCTGTCCATCTCCCTATAACACCTGTTGTCCATCTCCTCTCTCACCTGTCCATCTCCCTATGCCACCTGTCCATCTCCCTATGCCACCTGTCCATCTCCTCTCTCACCTGTCCATCTCCCTATGCCACCTGTCCATCTCCTCTCCTACCTGTCCATCTCCTCTCTCACCTGTCCATCTCCCTCTCCACCTGTCCATCTCCTCCGTCACGTGTCCCTCTCCTCTGACCTGTTCATCTCCTCCCTCACCTGTCCATCTCCTCTCACCTCTCTCACCTGTCCATCTCCTCTCTGACCTGTCCATCTCCTCCGTCACATGTACCTCTCCTCTGCCCTGTCCATCTCCTCTCTCACCTGTCCATCTCCTCCCTCACCTCTCTGACCTGTCCATCTCCTCTCACCTGTTCATCTCCTCATTTGAATTCCATGCTGTCGCTGTCTCTTGTCCACTGAAGCTGAACATTGTTGTCATCTATCTCCCACCAGGTTCCCTGGGAGAGTTCCTCAATGAGCTGAACATTGTTGTCATCTATCGCCCACCAGGTTCCCTGGGAGAGTTCCTCAATGAGCTGAACATTGTTGTCATCTATCTCCCACCAGGTTCCCTGGGAGAGTTCCTCAATGAGCTGAACATTGTTGTCATCTATCTCCCACCAGGTTCCCTTGGAGAGTTCCTCAATGAGCTTGACACTTTGATAAGCTCATTTCCTGACGATGGCTCAGGGCTCTTCATATTTGGCGACTTCAACCTCCCGACGTCTGCTTCTATTCATTTCTTTCCATTTCTCTCTTTCTCCTCCTTGCCTCTCTTTTGACCTCATCCTTTCCCAGTCCCCTCCCACTTTCACAGTCCCCGCCCACTTTCACAGTCCCCTCCCACTTTCACAGTCCCCGCCCACTTTCACAGTCCCCTCCCACTCACAAAGCAGGCAATTTGCTTGACCTCATCGTTATTAGAGGCTGTTCTCCTACTAATCTCACCACAACTCCCCTCCAGGTCTCTGATCACTACTTAGTTTCCTTTCCTGTCTCCCTTTCCTCCAACCCTAACCACTCAGCCCTTACACAGACGGTAATGTGATGTCGTAATCTTCGCTCGCTC
Source organism: Oncorhynchus mykiss (assembly GCF_057628025.1). Taxonomy (NCBI): domain Eukaryota; kingdom Metazoa; phylum Chordata; class Actinopteri; order Salmoniformes; family Salmonidae; genus Oncorhynchus; species Oncorhynchus mykiss. The sequence continues at coordinate 2,778,560 of NC_143027.1, forward strand.
TCTCTCTCTCTCCCACTACTCTCTCCTCTCCTCTTCTATCGTATCATCTTTCCCTATTGCTAAATCCTTCTCCCTCCTGATTCTGCCTCTTCGAACCCTACTCTCCTTCCTTTCCACATCTCATGACTCGCACTGTTCCCTTACCTCCTGTCTCGGCCCTCCCCTCCAGCTCCATGGCTGAGTGAGTCATTGCAACCTTACAGAACAGGGCTTCTGCCTATAACCCTAGGAAACTCTTTTCCATTTTCACCCCAGTAGCTAAGATGTGGAGAAGTCTGTCCATAATAATAAAACTGTTCTGCCTTCTTAACAACACTATCAACAAGGCAGGTTCTAGTTTCTACCTTCTTAACAACACTATCAACAAGGCAGGTCCTAGTTTCTACCTTCTTAACAACACTATCAACAAGGCAGGTCCCACAGGCCCTAGTTTCTACCTTCTTAACAACACTATCAACAAGGCAGGTCCTACAGGCCCTAGTTTCTACCTTCTTAACAATACTATCAACAAGGCAGGTCCTACAGGCCCTAGTTTCTACCTTCTTAACAACACTATCAACAAGGCAGGTCCTACAGGCCCTAGTTTCTACCTTCTTAACAACACTATCAACAAGGCAGGTCCTAGTTTCTACCTTCTTAACAACACTATCAACAAGGCAGGTCCCACAGGCCCTAGTTTCTACCTTCTTAACAACACTATCAACAAGGCAGGTCCTACAGGCCCTAGTTTCTACCTTCTTAACAATACTATCAACAAGGCAGGTCCTACAGGCCCTAGTTTCTACCTTCTTAACAACACTATCAACAAGGCAGGTCCTACAGGCCCTAGTTTCTACCTTCTTAACAACACTATCAACAAGGCAGGTCCTACAGGCCCTAGTTTCTACCTTCTTAACAACACTATCAACAAGGCAGGTCCTACAGGCCCTAGTTTTGTCACACCTGGACTACTGTTCAGTCGTGTGGTCAGGTGCCACAAAGAGGAATTTAGGAAAATTGCAATTGGCTCAGAACAGGGCAGCACGGCTGGCCCTTGGATGTACACAGAGAGCTTCTATACATATTCTATACACACACTTACGCATGGGTTTTGTTATTTTATAGATATGTGGTGGTGGTGGAGTTGGGGCCTGAGGGCACACAGTGTGTTGTGAAATCTGTGAATGTATTGTAATGTTTTTAAAATGGTATAACTGCCTTAATTTTGCTGGACCCCAGGAAGAGTAGTGCTGACTTGGCAGATCCATATTAAATACAAAATCTCTGACCAGTAGATTATCTCTGGGAAGTAAATTATCTCTGGGCAGTAGATTTATCTATCCACTCTCTGTTTTCTCTGGGCAGTAGATGTATCTATCCACTCTCTGTTTTCTCGGGGCAATAGATTATCTCTGGGCAGTAGATTTATCTATCCACTCTCTGTTTTATCTGGGCAGTAGATTATCTCTGGGCAGTAGATTTATCTATCCACTCTCTGTTTTCTCTGGGCAGTAGATTATCTCTGGGCAGTAGATTTATCTATCCACTCTGTTTTCTCTGGGCAGTAGATTTATCTATCCACTCTGTTTTCTCTGGGCAGTAGATTTATCTATCCACTCTGTTTTCTCTGGGCAGTAGATTATCTCTGGGCAGTAGATTTATCTATCCACTCTGTTTTCTCTGGGCAGTAGATTATCTCTGGGCAGTAGATTTATCTATCCACTCTGTTTTCTCTGGGCAGTAGATTTATCTATCCACTCTGTTTTCTCTGGGCAGTAGATTATCTCTGGGCAGTAGATTTATCTATCCACTCTGTTTTCTCTGGGCAGTTGATTTATCTATCCACTCTGTTTTCTCTGGGCAGTAGATTTATCTATCCACTCTGTTTTCTCTGGGCAGTAGATTATCTCTGGGCAGTAGATTTATCTATCCACTCTGTTTTCTCTGGGCAGTAGATTTATCTATCCACTCTGTTTTCTCTGGGCAGTAGATTTATCTATCCACTCTGTTTTCTCTGGGCAGTAGATTATCTCTGGGCAGTAGAGTTATCTATCCACTCTCACGACACACACTTCTTTGATGATGTGACTCGCTTACGTGGTGGAGGGAACATTCTACCATCTGTTCTGTAGAGAGGAGCTGTGGTGTCGTGTCTCCTCTCTCCTCTCCTCTCCCATGCTCTCCTCCTCCCCTCCCTACTGTGCTGTAAAATGTTTAGCAGGTTGTAAATAACAGGTGAAATGGTTTTGGGTTTGTGCTGGCATGCAGGCAGGAATTGGACACAGTACTGATTGTTTAGTGTTTCAGCCTGGCCGACTGTTGTGTGGGCGGACATGACAAACCTACTCAGCCCCTGGTCTCTGTCATCAATGCTGTCAACAGCTCACCCACCAGCTACTGGCTTCTGTACTGCTGCTCTCAAACATCTCTCTCACACACACACATAAACACACATAAACCTCACAAAATGGATGTACTTATTCAGGCATTCCTGGAAATGAGTGGAACATGTCATTGATGTTGACATTGATGGGCGGGCAATATAACGCAAACATCTAGCAACCTAAATGTTGCGTGTTTTGAATCTCATCATGGACAACTTTAGCATTTTTAGCTAATTAACAACTACTTACTACTTGTTAGCTACTTTGCAACGACTTAGCATGTTAGCTAACTCCTCCCCTAACCTTAAACCCCTGAGCCCTAATCCCTAGCATAGCTAACATTAACCACCTAGTTCATGTTAGAATTAGCCATATAGCTAATGTTCATTGGAATTCGTAACATATTGTACATTTCAGAAAATGTGTGACATACTGTATTGTATGAATTGCAATTTAAAACATTCCAGACCATAAGGATGATGGACATCCACAAATGAACGCATACCATACCGAAATGTAATGTGTTTTACTAATAGGAGTGTCCCTTATTTACATGTACTATGTCACTGTAGGTCTCCCCGAATCCAGGTTGGAAACGTAAGGATGCTTTGAGCAGTTTCTTGGGTTGATGGGTAGGTAGGCTGGCTATACGGGACATATTCAGGCGTGCATCACATGCACTTCGTAATAGCATCGTTTATTCTCTCTGTCCATAGCTCTCTCGTGGATGAAGTCACACTATGGGTTTACACTTCATTCCAGTCCGTGACAATCTGACAAATAGATGGGTGGATGACATGCTCTGACATCAGCATAGTTTATTGTACACGGACGGGAACAGTCGGCGGTTGATTCCACGGGCAGCATCTGGCAAAGTTTACTATTCAAGATCCTCTGTTTTGTTCATCTCTAGATATAATAAAACCGCGCAAGCGATGTTGGTTTCAATTTAAGACCGGTCGAGCTTTCTATCCCGTAGCTTTCGAAATCACCATTGCTAGGAAGATTGAACCGTGCACAGTGATGAAGAGTGGGGACTGGGGCTTCCGGTGTAAAACAGGCTGTCTTTATGAAATCCATCGAGGTGCGGAACTACTGCCGATTCCTGCTCCCGCTGCATATTAGGCCTATCATAATCTATTGTTATCCGAGATGATATCCCGTACGAGTTGAAACGAATCCGACAAAACACCTGGAATATAACGAAAACCGTCTCAACCAGCCTGCTCAGCCATCCACGCTCCATTGCAAATGTCAGTTTCACTGGAAATACATCAAGTCATTTGATGGGATCTTATTTCTCGCTTATTAAAACAGAGAAGCCATTCCCGTGGGGTTTATTTCATGGGGATGTGTTCAAGACAAGAGAGAATACAAAAAGACGTCAACATCGTAATTCAAAGGAGCAAGGCAGAGAAAGACTGCCTTTTCTCTGGTGAGTGTGTGTGTAGTTAGTCAGTGGTGGTAGTGGTGTGTTCCAACCGTTAGGTTATGTGGTCTAGTGTATGTTGAGGAACACACTCATTTTACACCACTGCCTTCAATAGCAATAGCATATTCTAGACCTGACAGTTGTCAATATCATTAACAAATTAATCTAATCATTAGGCCTAAATAATTGCATTCGATAGCTGTGTTTGATGATTAAATTGGGAAAACCCAGATACCATTATAGTCTATAATTTTACATCACTGCCGTCAATAACATAAGCATCTTCTAGACTTGACAGTTGTCAATATCGTTAACAAATTAATCTAATCATAGGCCTAAATAATTGTATTCGATAGCTGTGCGTGATGATTAAATTGGGAAAACCCAGACACCATTATAGTCTATCATTACATTTTTGTCTGGCAAAACATTTGTAGGCCTTGATACGGATAGTTTGAAATGATGATAATTATTTCACATGAAGAGAAATAGGAATAGATTAATATTCTTGTCATGATGACAATAGGCTTTGGTTAAACATCCCTACAGAATATGACAGACAGACATAATATTGAAGACACCAGCCGACTGGCCCATTTGCCTATTGACGTTACCGGACATAACGTAACGGTTGTGTAAATGTGATATTGTCCGACAATTTATGCTCCTTTACATATTTGGTCAGTCAGTGGAACCCCTTTTGATGTTGCCATGGAAACTGCATTTGTTGAAGGGATTTTTTTTCCTTCTCTCCCTGTGGTTGTATCTTGCCATTGTGTAGTAGTGGATAATAACCCTCTTCTTGATTTCCGTTCTGACCGGTTCTATTTCCCCTCGTCTTGATTTCCGTTCTGACCGGTTCTATTTCCCCTCGTCTTGATTTTCGTTCTGACCGGTTCTATTTCCCCTCGTCTTGATTTCCGTTCTGACCGGTTCTATTTCACCTCGTCTTGATTTCCGTTCTGACCGGTTCTATTTCCCCTCGTCTTGATTTTCGTTCTGACCGGTTCTATTTCACCTCGTCTTGATTTCCGTTCTGACCGGTTCTATTTCACCTCGTCTTGATTTCCGTTCTGACCGGTTCTATTTCCCCTCGTCTTGATTTCCGTTCTGACCGGTTCTATTTCCCCTCGTCTTGATTTCCGTTCTGACCGGTTCTATTTCCCCTCGTCTTGATTTCCGTTCTGACCGGTTCTATTTCCCCTCGTCTTGATTTTCGTTCTGACCGGTTCTATTTCACCTCGTCTTGATTTCCGTTCTGACCGGTTCTATTTCCCCTCGTCTTGATTTCCGTTCTGACCGGTTCTATTTCCCCTCTTATTGATTTCCGTTCTGACCGGTTCTATTTCCCCTCTTATTGATTTCCGTTCTGACCGGTTCTATTTCCCCTCGTCTTGATTTCCGTTCTGACCGGTTCTATTTCACCTCGTCTTGATTTCCGTTCTGACCGGTTCTATTTCCCCTCGTCTTGATTTCCATTCTGACCGGTTCTATTTCCCCTCGTCTTGATTTCCGTTCTGACCGGTTCTATTTCCCCTCGTCTTGATTTCCGTTCTGACCGGTTCTATTTCACCTCGTCTTGATTTCCGTTCTGACCGGTTCTATTTCCCCTCTTCTTGATTTCCGTTCTGACCGGTTCTATTTCCCCTCGTCTTGATTTCCGTTCTGACCGGTTCTATTTCCCCTCGTCTTGATTTCCGTTCTGACCGGTTCTATTTCCCCTCTTATTGATTTCTGTTCTGACTGGTTCTATTTCCCCTCGTCTTGATTTCCGTTCTGACCGGTTCTATTTCCCCTCTTATTGATTTCTGTTCTGACTGGTTCTATTTCCCCTCTTATTGATTTCCGTTCTGACCGGTTCTATTTCCCCTCTTATTGATTTCTGTTCTGACTGGTTCTATTTCCCCTCTTATTGATTTCAGATTTCAGATATACTGACGCCACCTTCACCTTCACTTATTCCAAAGGCTCCAGAAGGTACAGTACAACGTTATTAGATTGTTGACCTCATTCATTCATTCTGTGCCATTGATTAAACTGTATCCTACTGGGCCATTTATTCTGTACCAATGATACACTGTGTCCTACTGGGCCATTTATTCTGTACCATTGATACACTGTATTCTACTGGGCCATTTATTCGGTACCATTGATACACTGTGTCCCACTGGGCCATTTATTATGTACCATTGATATACGGTGTCCTACTGGGCCATTTATTCTGTACCATTGATACACTGTGTTCTACTCGGCCAATCATTCTGTACCATTGATACACAGTATCCTACTCTGTACCATTGATACACAGTATCCTACTCTGTACCATTGATACACTGTGTCCTACTCTGTACCATTGATACACAGTATCCTACTGGGCCATTTATTCTGTACCATTGATACACAGTATCCTACTCTGTACCATTCATACACAGTATCCTACTGGGCCATTCATTCTGTACCATTGATACACAGTATCCTACTCTGTACCATTGATACACAGTATCCTACTGGGCCATTCATTCTGTACCATTGATACACAGTATCCTACTCTGTACCATTCATACACAGTATCCTACTCTGTACCATTGATACACAGTATCCTACTGGGCCATTCATTCTGTAGCATTGATACACAGTATCCTGCTGGGCCATTCATTCTGTACCATTGATACACAGTATCTTACTGGGCCATTGCTTGCCTACTGGTTGTCCCCAGGGCTGGTTGTTCAGTTGTTCAGGGAAATGGTTCACATGGGTTATCTAATGAATGGTGTGTGTTTCTGGGATAACGCAATTTGTCTGGACTCTGCAAGGTCCCCCCAGTTTGTGGTGTATCTGTGTGTGTGTGTGTGTGTTTAGGGGTGTGTGTGTACACCTCATGCAACTTGGTGTGTGTGTGTGTGTGTGTGTGTGTGTGTGTGTGTGTGTGTGTGTGTGTGTGTGTGTGTGTGTGTGTGTGTTTATACAGCGAGTGGGTCTGATCCTGATTGGTTAAAACCACATTTCAGCCGGTGTCTATTCCACATGTTACCACCAGCTAAATGTATGATGTTAAAATGCCTATTTACTCTGTTCCATCTGACTGTCTCATCAGCCCAGCCAGGCAATTTATAAACCTGATCTCCACTGTAAAAAGCATCTAGACATTATCTCACATTTCTTTTAGACTAACATTTCGTTTTCAAAAGCGGAGATTTGTATAAATCTTCCTGTCTGTCTCTCCGACATTTACAACATTGTTTCAATGTCCAAATTCAATCTCCATCTGTCCCATAGTAATTAACATGTCGGGAGTCGAGACGAGACAGACAGGCAGGCAGCGTTTCTCAGCCAGTCAAAATCATGAATCAGCTGACATCATTTTTATGGATATATACAAAGAAATGTCAATTGGAAAAAGGTAAAATGATGCAGCTAGTTTGCAGTCTTTCCAGTTTCAGTTTGAAGTGATTGTGTTTGCTGTGTTGTTGGCTAGCTCTGAACAACAGTGTCCTGACGAGAGAGCACATTTTCAACGCCAGGCGAAATCGCTCCTCATTAGCTCATTGTTATGGATGTTTCCAAATAAATGTCACTAGAAAACATCTTGAACTAATGCAAATGCAGCAACTTTGTTGTTATTCTGGCTGCACTTTTTGACTGTAAATTAGCCATAGTTGAAAAGCTAGCAAGCAAGGGATAAGAATGTTGCTAGCCAGAATGGTAATGCATCATTTAGAATGAACGAATGGGTCTCGTCCCATAGATACAGAACAAAAAGACTGAATGACTGGGTCGCGTCCCATAGATACAGAACAAAAAGACTGAAGGACTGGGTCTCGTCCATAGATACAGAACAAAAAGACTGAACGACTGGGTCGCGTCCCATAGATACAGAACAAAAAAGACTGAACGACTGGGTCGCGTCCCATAGATACAGAACAAAAAGACTGAACGACTGGGTCTTGTCCCATAGATACAGAACAAAAAGACTGAACGACTGGGTCGCGTCCATAGATACAGAACAACAAGACTGAATGACTGGGTCGCGTCCCATAGATACAGAACAACAAGACTGAACGACTGGGTCGGGTCCATAGATACAGAACAAAAAGACTGAACCACTGGGTCGCGTCCCATAGATACAGAACAAAAAGACTGAACGACTGGGTCGCGTCCCATAGATACAGAACAAAAAGACTGAACGACTGGGTCTCGTCCATAGATACAGAACAAAAAGACTGAACGACTGGGTCGGGTCCATAGATACAGATCAAAAAGACTGAACGACTGGGTCGCGTCCCATAGATACAGAACAAAAAGACTGAACGACTGGGTCTCGTCCATAGATACAGAACAAAAAGACTGAACGACTGGGTCGGGTCCATAGATACAGAACAAAAAGACTGAACGACTGGGTCGCGTCTCTGGTGTAACAGTATAACTTTAGACTGTCCCCTCGCCCATACCCGGGTGCGAACCAGGGACCCTCTGCACACATCAACAACAGCCACCCTCGAAGCATCGTTACCCATCTCTCCACAAAAGCCGCGGCCCTTGCAGAGCAAGGGGAACCACTACTTCAAGGTCTCAGAGCAAGTGACGTCACCGATTGAAATGCTATTTAGCGCGCACCACCGCTAACTAAGCTAGCCGTTTCACATCCGTTACACTGGCACAGAACTGATAGAACGAACAACCAGCCGGCTTGGGTAGCGACCCTAGATTTGTGTCGGGACTAAAATATTGTGGAAGGATGAAATAATATGAATATATTCTACAAAATAACGTTTTTAATGAAAATATGTGAATCATTACTGTAATATGTTGGTAACCCGTTGTATAAAAGTGATGATGCCTGAGAAGCCGGTGTTTGGAGGACATATTGGCACGGTTTGTCAAACCTCAACTCCATCTCTGGCCTAACCACACCCATGCCAATATATCCTTTAAACACTGGCTTCTCGGGATTTATCACGTAAGTGTACACCTCTCATGACTTGCGTACCGTGTGTGTTTGTGTGTTATTCTGCGTCTGTGTCTGTGTGTTGGTTTTGCTTACCGAAGGGAACGCCACCATCTCCTGTGGTGCTTGCTGGGTAATTCCACAGGAAACAGAATTGATGATGCCTAATAAGCCGGTGTTTGTGTGTTATTCTGTGTCTGTGTGTTGGTTTTGCTTACTGAAGGGAATGCCACCATCTCCTGTGGTGCTTGCTGGGTAATTCCACAGGAAACAGAATTGCGCTGACACTCATATTTCTTCTATTTAAATGTACGGTAAACAAAAACATTAATTTCAATGTTTAAAAACAATACAACTCTATGCACAAGGACTACTTTGAACAATTTACACGGAATGTTTAAAAAAAAAAAACACATTTACTGGAAGAACTGTGCAGTTGCAAACTTACTGTAAAACTTACTGTAAAATTACTGTAAAATGTCCCTCAGGTTTTTATGTGACCACGTATTCCAAAAACTCTTAAAACATCTACTCTGAATTAAGATTCAATGATGTCAGCAGACGGAATAATGGGGTGTCAGCTATGACATCACACCTGGAGTTATAACAAATGTCATTTAGTTATTGGAAGTACAGTAAGTGAAGTATGATTTACACCCAGTAACAGAATTGCAGGAGGTACCGGTACAGAGTCAATGTGGAGGCTATATACAGGGGGAACCGGTATAGAGTCAATGTGGAGGCTATATACAGGGTATTACGGTACAGAGTCAATGTGGAGGCTATATACAGGGGGAACCGGTATAGAGTCAATGTGGAGGCTATATACAGGGGGTACCGGTACAGAGTCAATGTGGAGGCTATATACAGGGGGAACCGGTACAGAGTCAATGTGGAGGCTATATACAGGGGGAACCGGTACAGAGTCAATGTGGAGGCTATATACAGGGGGAACCGGTACAGAGTCAATGTGGAGGCTATATACAGGGGGAACCGGTACAGAGTCAATGTGGAGACTATATACAGGGGAAACCGGTACAGAGTCAATGTGGAGACTATATACAGGGGGTACCGGTACAGAGTCAATGTGGAGACTATATACAGGGGGTACCGATACAGAGTCAATGTGGAGGCTATATACAGGGTATTACGGTACAGAGTCAATGTGGAGGCTATATACAGGGGGTACAGGTACGGAGTCAATGTGGAGGCTATATACAGGGGGAACCGGTACAGAGTCAATGTGGAGGCTATATACAGGGGGAACCGGTACAGAGTCAATGTGGAGACTATATACAGGGGGAACCGGTACAGAGTCAATGTGGAGGCTATATACAGGGGGTACCGGTACAGAGTCAATGTGGAGACTATATACAGGGGGTACCGATACAGAGTCAATGTGGAGGCTATATACAGGGGGTACCGGTACAGAGTCAATGTGGAGGCTATATACAGGGGGTATTACGGTACAGAGTCAATGTGGAGGCTATATACAGGGGGTACAGGTACAGAGTCAATGTGGAGGCTATATACAGGGGGTACCGATACAGAGTCAATGTGGAGGCTATATACAGGGGGTACAGGTACAGAGTCAATGTGGAGGCTATATACAGGGTATTACGGTACAGAGTCAATGTGGAGGCTATATACAGGGGGTACCGATACAGAGTCAATGTGGAGGCTATATACAGGGGGTACAGGTACAGAGTCAATGTGGAGGCTATATACAGGGGGTACCGATACAGAGTCAATGTGGAGGCTATATACAGGGGGTACCGGTACAGAGTCAACGTGGAGGCTATATACAGGGGGTACAGGTACAGAGTCAATGTGGAGGCTATATACAGGGTATTACGGTACAGAGTCAATGTGGAGGCTATATACAGGGGGTACCGATACAGAGTCAATGTGGAGGCTATATACAGGGGGTACAGGTACAGAGTCAATGTGGAGGCTATATACAGGGGGTACCGGTACAGAGTCAATGTGGAGACTATATACAGGGAGTACAGGTACAGAGTCAATGTGGAGACAATATACAGGGGGTACCGGTACAGAGTCAATGTGGAGGCTATATACAGGGGGAACCGGTACAGAGTCAATGTGGAGGCTATATACAGGGGGTACCGGTACAGAGTCAATGTGGAGGCTCTATACAGGGGGTACCGGTACAGAGTCAATGTGGAGGCTATATACAGGGGGTACCGGTACAGAGTCAATGTGGAGGCTATATACAGGGGGTACCGGTACAGAGTCAATGTGGAGGCTATATACAGGGGGTACCGGTACAGAGTCAATGTGGAGGCTATATACAGGGGGTACCGGTACAGAGTCAATTTGGAGGCTATATACAGGGGGTACCGGTACAGAGTCAATGTGGAGGCTATATACAGGGGGTACCGGTACAGAGTCAATGTGGAGGCTATATACAGGGGGAACCGGTACAGAGTCAATGTGGAGGCTATATACAGGGGGTACCGGTACAGAGTCAATGTGGAGGCTATATACAGGGGGTACCGGTACAGAGTCAATGTGGAGGCTATATACAGGGGTTACTGGTACAGAGTCAATGTGGAGGCTATATACAGGGGGTACCGGTACATAGTCAATGTGGAGGCTATATACAGGGGGTACCGGTACAGAGTCAATGTGGAGGCTATATGCAGGGGGTACCGGTACAGAGTCAATGTGGAGGCTATATACAGGGGGTACCGGTACAGAGTCAATGTGGAGACTATATACAGGGGGTACCGATACAGAGTCAATGTGGAGGCTATATACAGGGGGTACCGGTACAGAGTCAATGTGGAGGCTATATACAGGGTATTACGGTACAGAGTCAATGTGGAGGCTATATACAGGGGGTACCGATACAGAGTCAATGTGGAGGCTATATACAGGGGGTACAGGTACAGAGTCAATGTGGAGGCTATATACAGGGTATTACGGTACAGAGTCAATGTGGAGGCTATATACAGGGGGTACCGATACAGAGTCAATGTGGAGGCTATATACAGGGGGTACAGGTACAGAGTCAATGTGGATGCTATATACAGGGGGTACCGATACAGAGTCAATGTGGAGGCTATATACAGGGGGTACCGGTACAGAGTCAATGTGGAGGCTATATACAGGGGGTACCGGTACAGAGTCAATGTGGAGGCTATATACAGGGGGTACCGGTACAGAGTCAATGTGGAGACTATATACAGGGGGTACCGGTACAGAGTCAATGTGGAGGCTATATACAGGGGGTACCGGTACAGAGTCAATGTGGAGGCTATATACAGGGGGTACCGGTACAGAGTCAATGTGGAGGCTATATACAGGGGGTACCGGCACAGAGTCAATGTGGAGGCTATATACAGGGGGTACTGGTACAGAGTCAATGTGGAGGCTATATACAGGGGGTACCGGCACAGAGTCAATGTGGAGGCTATATACAGGGGGTACCGGTACAGAGTCAATGTGGAGGCTATATACAGGGGGTACCGGTACAGAGTCAATGTGGAGGCTATATACAGGGGGTACCGGCACAGAGTCAATGTAGAGACTATATACAGGGGGTACCGGTACAGAGTCAATGTGGAGGCTATATACAGGGGGTACCGGTACAGAGTCAATGTGGAGGCTATATACAGGGGGTACCGGTACAGAGTCAATGTGGAGGCTATATACAGGGGGAACCGGTACAGAGTCAATGTGGAGGCTATATACAGGGGGAACCGGTACAGAGTCAATGTGGAGGCTATATACAGGGGGTACCGGTACAAAGTCAATGTGGAGGCTATATACAGGGGTACCGGTACACAGTCAATGTGGAGGCTATATACAGGGGGAACCGGTACAGAGTCAATGTGGAGGCTATATACAGGGTGTTATGGTACAGAGTCAATGTGGAGGCTATATATACAGGGGGAACCGGTACAGAGTCAATGTGGAGGCTATATACAGGGGGAACCGGTACAGAGTCAATGTGGAGGCTATATACAGGGGGTACCGTTACAGCGTCAATGTGGAGGTTATATACAGGGGGTACCGTTACAGAGTCAATGTGGAGGCTATATACAGGGGGTACCGGTACAGAGTCAATGTGGAGGCTATATACAGGGGGTACCGGTACAGAGTCAATGTGGAGGCTATATACAGGGGTACCGGTACAGAGTCAATGTGGAGGCTATATACAGGGGGTACCGGTACAGAGTCAATGTGGAGGCTATATACAGGGGGAACCGGTACAGAGTCAATGTGGAGGCTATATACAGGGTGTTACGGTACAGAGTCAATGTGGAGGTTATATACAGGGTGTTACGGTACAGAGTCAATGTGGAGGCTATATACAGGGTGTTACGGTACAGAGTCAATGTGGAAGCTATGTACAGGGTGTTACGGTACAGAGTCAATGTGGAGGCTATATACAGGGGGTACCGGTACAGAGCCAATGTGCGGGGGCACCGGTGTCGAGGTAGTTGAGACAATATGTTCATGTATTTAGAGTTATTTGTGACTATGCATAGATAATAACAGAGAGTAGCAGCAGTGGGGGAAGGGGGGGAGGGCAATGCAAATAGTCTGGGTAGCCATTTGATTATCTGTTCAGGAGTCTTATGGCTTAGGGGGTAGAAGCTGTTAAGAAGCCTCTTGGACCTAGACTTGGCGCTCCGATACCGCTTACCGTACGGTAGCAGAGAGTCTATGACTAGGGTGGCTGTCTATGACTAGGGTGGCTGTCTATGACTAGGGTGGCTGTCTATGACTAGGGTGGCTGTCTATGACTAGGGTGGCTGCCTATGACTAGGGTGGCTGTCTATGACTAGGGTGGCTGTCTATGACTAGGGTGGCTGTCTATGACTAGGGTGGCTGTCTATGACTAGGGTGGCTGTCTATGACTGGGGTGGCTGTCTATGACTAGGGTGGCTGTCTATGACTAGGGTGGCTGTCTATGACTAGGGTGGCTGTCTATGACTAGGGTGGCTGTCTATGACTAGGGTGGCTGTCTATGACTAGGGTGGCTGTCTATGACTAGGGTGGCTGTCTATGACTAGGGTGGCTGGAGTCTTTGATGATTTTTAGGGCCTTCCTCCGACACCGCCTGGTATAGGCCTTGACTTTTAACACATTTTGTTGTTGTTACTGGCCTCTACACACAATACCCCCATAATGTCAAAGTGGAATGATGTTTTTCGAAATTTGTACAAATTAATACAAAATGAAAATTTGAAATTTATTGAGTCTTTAAAGATTCAAGCCCTTTCTTATGGCAAGCCTAAATATGTTCGGGAGTAAATATGTGCTTAACAAGTCACATAATAAGTTGCATGGACTCACTCTGTGTACAATAATAGTGTTTAACATAATTTTTGAATGACTACCTCATCTCTGTACCCCACACATTCAATTATCTGTAAGGTACCTCAGTCGAGCAGTGAATTTCAAACACAGATTCAACCACAAAGACCAGGGAGGTTTTCCAATGCCTCGTAAAGAAGGGCACCTATTGGTAGATGGGTCAAAATAAAATAAAAACAGACATTGAATATCCCTTTGAGCAAGTGAAGTTATTAATTACACTTTGGATGGTGTATCAATACACCCAGTCACTACAAAGATACAGGCGTCCTTCCTAACTCAGTTGCCGGAGAGGAAGGAAACTGCTCAGAGATTTCACTATGAGGCCAATGGTGACTTTAAAACAGTTACAGAGTTTAATGGCTGTGATAGGAGAAAACTGAGGATGGATCAACAACATTGTAGTTACTCCACAATACTAACCTAAATGACAGAGTGAAAAGAAGGTATTCTGTACAGAATAAAAATTTTCAAAACATGTACCCTGTTTGCAACAAGGCACTAAAGTAAAACTGTAAAAAATTGGCAAAGCAATTCACTTTTTGTCCTGAATACAAAATGTTATGTTTGGGGCAAATCCTATACAACACATTATTGAGTCCTACTCTCCATATTTTCAAGCATAGTGATGGCTGCATCACGTTATGGGTATACTTGACTACAATGACCATAATCTATTGCGGCAGTAATTTCCGGCTCAGGCAGGTCAGAGAGGAAGAGGCGAACCGAGAGCTTTAACTTAAGCCAAAATCTGTCCATAATAAGCACAATGCGTTTCTATGGGCTTATTCTGGACCTAAGCAAGTCCCCTGCATTCCCACCTTTTGGACAGCGACTCCCATTGTAAGGGAGGAGACATGGGCATCTCGTCATTATATACAGATCTCTGGACGGATATACTTTAACACATAGGATAGGTACACACAGACCACACACAACACAACGATGAGGGACCGAGACCGTTCGTGAAAGTAGGTCTTATCTACTTTGAAGAACTAGTCAAATGATTTGGTCAGACAGCAGCATACTTAGGCAGGCTAGCTAAATAGGATGACAACAGACAGTACAGTATGGGGGGAACAGAGATAACTGTCTGGTTGACTGCTACTGCCTGGGCAGAGATGAGATGATGACTTTAAGGAATGATAAAGTCATAAAATCAGACCTAAATAATCTGATAACTGAAATAATGTATTATTTAATAGTAATTGACTCTTTCTCTATGGATGTCGACCCAATGTGGATCTGACAGACACAATGGAATATTTTAAATGTTTTGGCAATTGAATGTTCACTGTTTTTGCCTTTGGAAATTCAATAAAAAAAAAAATAATGTCATTATTTGATAATGTAGTTAATGTTTTGTTTTTTAATGATCTAAATCAAAAAGCGTGATTATTTTGTAATAATAATAACCGAAACCGAAACGACATCAAGAAGCACTAGTCGCTCAGCACTCGTGATGGTTCTTACTAGACAGAGGCCATGAAGCTATTTATAGTCTTAGCCACAGTGGTAAATCAGCCAGTTCCCTGTTTCGAAGCACAGTCAGTCCAGCGTAACTGACTTTATAGTATACACTAACCCGTGACTGTGTCTTTGTTTTGAAGCACAGTCAAGCAAGACTTTTTAAACATACGATTGTCTTTCGAGAGAAAGCTTTTTTGACCCAAGAGCCAATCGTAATTGTGTAATAACGTCTTGGAGAGATCTGAGTTTTTTTTTTTATGTTGACGTCTATAAACAGGAAGTCCTATAACCCAATTGTGTATGATAGTATCACCTTAATGATGTCTGTTAACAGGAAGTCATACAACCCCATTGTGTATGATAGTATCACCTTAATGATGTCTGTAAGCAGGAAGTTACAACCCCATTGTGTATGATAGTATCACCTTAATGATGTCTGTAAACAGGAAGTCATACAACCCCGTTGTGGGGTATCACCTTAATGACTACATCTCCTCTGTCCAGACCCCTAGTACCCTAAACAATGACTACATCTCCTCTGTCCAGACCCCTAGTACCCTAGTACCCCAAACAATGACCACATCTCCTCTGTCCAGACCCCTAGTACCCTAGTACCCTAGTACCCTAAACAATGACCACATCTCCTCTGTCCAGACCCCTAGTAGCCTAAACAATGACTACATCTCCTCTGTCCAGACCCCTAGTACCCTAGTACCCTAAACAATGACCACATCTCCCCTGTCCAGACCCCTAGTACCCTAACCAATGACTACATCTCCTCTGTCCAGACCCCTAGTACCCTAGTACCCTAAACAATGACTACATCTCCTCTGTCCAGACCCCTAGTACCCTAGTACCCTAAACAATGACCACATCTCCTCTGTCCAGACCCCTGTCCAGTACCCTAAACAATGACCACATCTCCTCTGTCCAGACCCCTAGTACCCTAAACAAAGACTACATCTCCTCTGTCCAGACCCCTAGTACCCTAACCAATGACCATATCTCCTCTGTCCAGACCCCTAGTACCCTAAACAATGACTACATCTCCTCTGTCCAGACCACTAGTACCCTAAACAATGACTACATCTCCTCTGTCCAGACCCCTAGTACCCTAGTACCCTAAACAATGACCACATCTCCTCTGTCCAGACCCCTAGTACCCTAGTACCCTAAACAATGACCACATCTCCTCTGTCCAGACCCCTGTCCAGTACCCTAAACAATGACCACATCTCCTCTGTCCAGACCCCTAGTACCCTAAACAAAGACTACATCTCCTCTGTCCAGACCCCTAGTACCCTAACCAATGACCATATCTCCTCTGTCCAGACCCCTAGTACCCTAAACAATGACTACATCTCCTCTGTCCAGACCCCTAGTACCCTAAACAATGACCACATCTCCTCTGTCCAGACCACTAGTACCCTAAACAATGACTACATCTCCTCTGTCCAGAAACCTAGTACCCTAAACAGTGACTACATCTCCTCTGTCCAGACCCCTAGTACCCTAACCAATGACCACATCTCCTCTGTCCAGACCCCTAGTACCCTAGTACCCTAAACAATGACCACATCTCCTCTGTCCAGACCCCTAGTACCCTAGTACCCTAAACAATGACTACATCTCCTCTGTCCAGACCCACACGGTCACACCTCCATCCCTAGTACCCTAAACAATGACTACATCTCCTCTGTCCAGACCCACACGGTCACACCTCCATCCCTAGTACCCTAACCAATGACTACATCTCCTCTGTCCAGACCCACACATTCACACCTCCATCCCTAGTACCCTAACCAATGACTACATCTCCTCTGTCCAGACCCACACGGTCACACCTCCATCCCTAGTACCCTAACCAATGACCACATCTCCTCTGTCCAGACCCACACGGTCACACCTCCATCCCTAGTTCCCTAGTACCCTAACCAATGACCACATCTCCTCTGTCCAGACCCACACGGTCACACCTCCATCCCTAGTTCCCTAGTACCCTAAACAATGACCACATCTCCTCTTTCCAGACCCACACGGTCACACCTCCATCCCTAGTACCCTAAACAATGACCACATCTCCTCTGTCCAGACCCACACGGTCACACCTCCATCCCTAGTACCCTAACCAATGACTACATCTCCTCTGTCCAGACCCACACGGTCACACCTCCATCCCTAGTTCCCTAGTACCCTAAACAATGACTACATCTCCTCTGTCCAGACCCACACGGTCACACCTCCATCCCTAGTACCCTAAACAATGACTACATCTCCTCTGTCCAGACCCACACGGTCACACCTCCATCCCTAGTACCCTAAACAATGACCACATCTCCTCTGTCCAGACCCACACGGTCACACCTCCATCCCTAGTACCCTAACCAATGACTACATCTCCTCTGTCCAGACCCACACGGTCACACCTCCATCCCTAGTACCCTAACCAATGACTACATCTCCTCTGTCCAGACCCACACGGTCACACCTCCATCCCTAGAACCCTAACCAATGACTACATCTCCTCTGTCCAGACCCACACGGTCACACCTCCATCCCTAGTACCCTAACCAATGACTACATCTCCTCTGTCCAGACCCACACGGTCACACCTCCATCCCTAGTACCCTAACCAATGACTACATCTCCTCTGTCCAGACCCACACGGTCACACCTCCATCCATAGTACCCTAAACAATGACTACATCTCCTCTGTCCAGACCCACACGGTCACACCTCCATCCCTAGTACCCTAAACAATGACTACATCTCCTCTGTCCAGACCCACACGGTCACACCTCCATCCCTAGTACCCTAACCAATGACTACATCTCCTCTGTCCAGACCCACACGGTCACACCTCCATCCCTAGTACCCTAACCAATGACTACATCTCCTCTGTCCAGACCCACACGGTCACACCTCCATCCCTAGTACCCTAACCAATGACTACATCTCCTCTGTCCAGACCCACACGGTCACACCTCCATCCCTAGTACCCTAGTACCCTAAACAATGACCACATCTCCTCTGTCCAGACCCACACGGTCACACCTCCATCCCTAGTTCCCTAGTACCCTAAACAATGACTACATCTCCTCTGTCCAGACCCACACGGTCACACCTCCATCCCTAGTACCCTAATACCCTAAACAATGACTACATCTCCTCTGTCCAGACCCACACGGTCACACCTCCATCCCTTGTATCTGCATTATTGTTTGCCACTTGGCCTTAAATTGTCCATGATATTTCAACAATAAATCATTATATATTTTTTATTGTGTTTATGATAGATTGTTTTTCAAGTTTTTAGTATTTGTTTTTTCAAGATGCTCACTACACCCCCATATGCCATGTCTAGAAACATGCAGACAAACGGATTAAAAGTAAAGCCCCCTTAAATTTAAATCGAGGGAGAGAGAGACAGAGAGAGAGAGAGAGAGACAGAGAGAGAGACAGAGAGAGAGACAGAGAGAGAGAGAGAGAGCGAGAGAGAGCGCGAGAGAGAGCGAGAGAGAGAGCGAGAGAGAGCGAGACTGAGAGAGAGAGACAGAGAGAGAGAGACAGAGAGAGAGAGACAGAGAGAGAGAGACAGAGAGACTGAGAGAGACAGAGAGAGAGACTGAGAGAGAGAGAGACAGAGAGAGAGAGAGAGACAGAGAGACTAAGAGAGAGACAGAGAAAGAGACAGAGGGGAGAGAGAGAGAAAATCTAGATAATCTGCAAGCTTCTTGTATACTTGCCAAGCCTTAAGGCTGAACCAAAGACAGTCTTCAACAGGGGTTGCAGGTAACCTAGTGGTTAGAGCGTTGGGCCCGTAACTGAAAAGTTGCTGGATCGAATACCTGAGTTGACAAGGTCTGTCGTTCTTCCCCCTGAACAAGGCATTTAACCCTCTGTTCCCCCGGTAGGATGTCATTGTAAATAACAATTTGTTCTTTAACTGACTGGCCTAGTTAAAAATACAAAATAAAACTGGGTTAGAAGTCACAGACTTAAATACAATCTTCAACTTCTTTGGTGTAAAAAAACACACAAAATTACAAGTTGAGATGCTCGTTGTCTTGTTGAGTACTTTGTTCAGGAAGAAAGACATTTGAGCTGATTCTTTCTGTAGTGTGTGTGTGTGTGTGTAGACTCTTTCTGTGTCATTATGGTAGAACCAGGAAGTCACATGTACCGAAATAGACCTACAGTACTACACACACACTAGTGCTTGGCGGTGTACCATATTTGACCATTTGCTGGTAGTGATGCACAGACTTGTTTGGGTTTTTTTACTTTACCTTCTATAGAAGTATTTCAATGTTTGGTTTGTTAAATGTGATACGCAACTCTGGCACATGTAATATCCGTTTGCTACTTGCAAGTCGCTGCTCTCCCTGTCCTCCTGCATGGAGCTTCTCACACCAAGCCCCGCCCCCCCCCCCTGTCACTCAAGGAGATCCACAGAGTCACGACAGATACTGGATAGCATGACCAGAGGTCTCCGCCCCTAACAATGGGATTTGTTGCCCCACCTATACCTCAATGGCCCTGTTAGGATTGGCTTCTTGTTCTGAAATAGCTCAGATGAGGATACGGCAGCAGAGAACAGCACAGCATGTATATCCAATCATTTACGGGATTGTTTTCAAGCCTTTTTATACAAAATCATTTATGGTCTTCAAGTCTTCCCTCATTTCTCCCAGATTATATGGGTGTTTATGTGGCTTTCTTTAAAATATATGAACAGCCTGATCACTAGAAATAACCCAAGCGTGTTTCTCAGACCACTGCGGCTACGGCAGGTCACAATGCTCATCCCCAAACATTAACCTCAACCACTCGGAATTAATGAAACTGTTGTTTCTGTTTTAACCATGTAACCAGGCAGACGTAACACTGGAACCAGGCAGCGGTAACCTTGTAACCAGGCAGCAGTAACCCTGTAACCAGGCAGCAGTAACCCTGTAACCAGGCAGCAGTAACCCTGTAACCAGGCAGCAGTAACCCTGTAACCAGGCAGCAGTAACCCTGTAACTATGCAGCAGTAACCCTGTAACCAGGCAGACGTAACCCTGTAACTACGCAGCAGTAACCCTGTAACCAGGCAGCAGTAACCCTGTAACCAGGCAGCCGTAACCCTGTAACTACGCAGCAGTAACCCTGTAACCAGGCAGCAGTAACCCTGTAACTACGCAGCAGTAACCCTGTAACCAGGCAGCAGTAACCCTGTAACCAGGCAGCAGTAACCCTGTAACCAGGCAGCAGTAACCCTGTAACCAGGCAGCAGTAACCCTGTAACCACGCAGACGTAACCCTGTAACCAGGCAGACGTAACCCTGTAACCAGGCAGCAGTAACCCTGTAACCAGGCAGCAGTAACCCTGTAACCAGGCAGCAGTAACCCTGTAACCAGGCAGCAGTAACCCTGTAACCAGGCTGCATTAACCCTGTAACCAGGCAGCAGTAACCCTGTAACCAGGCAGCAGTAACCCTGTAACCAGGCAGCAGTAACCCTGTAACCACGCAGACGTAACCCTGTAACCAGGCAGACGTAACCCTGTAACCAGGCAGCAGTAACCCTGTAACCAGGCAGCAGTAACCCTGTAACCAGGCAGCAGTAACCCTGTAACCAGGCAGCAGTAACCCTGTAACCAGGCTGCATTAACCCTGTAACCAGGCAGCAGTAACCCTGTAACCAGGCAGCAGTAACCCTGTAACCAGGCAGCAGTAACCCTGTAACCAGGCAGTAGTAACCCTGTAATCAGGCAGCAGTAACCCTGTAACTACGCAGCAGTAACCCTGTAACTACGCAGCAGTAACCTTGTAACTACGCAGCAGTAACCCTGTAACCAGGCAGCAGTAACCCTGTAACCAGGCAGCAGTAACCCTGTAACCAGGCTGCAGTAACCCTGTAACCAGGCAGCAGTAACCCTGTAACCAGGCAGCAGTAACCCTGTAACCAGGCAGCAGTAACCCTGTAACCAGGCAGCAGTAACCCTGTAACTATGCAGCAGTAACCCTGTAACCAGGCAGCAGTAACCCTGTAACCAGGCAGCAGTAACCCTGTAACCAGGCAGCAGTAACCTTGTAACTACGCAGCAGTAACCCTGTAACCAGGCAGCAGTAACCCTGTAACCAGGCAGCAGTAACCCTGTAACCAGGCAGCAGTAACCCTGTAACCAGGCAGCAGTAACCCTGTAACTATGCAGCAGTAACCCTGTAACCAGGCAGCAGTAACCCTGTAACCAGGCAGCAGTAACCCTGTAACCAGGCAGCAGTAACCTTGTAACTACGCAGCAGTAACCCTGTAACCAGGCAGCAGTAACGCTGTAACCAGGCAGCAGTAACCCTGTAACCAGGCAGCAGTAACCCTGTAACCAGGCAGCTGTAACCCTGTAACTACGCAGCAGTAACCCTGTAACCAGGCAGCAGTAACCCTGTAACTACGCAGCAGTAACCCTGTAACCAGGCAGCAGTAACCCTGTAACTATGCAGCAGTAACCCTGTAACCAGGCAGCAGTCACCCTGTAACCAGGCAGCAGTAACCCTGTAACCAGGCAGCAGTAACCCTGTAACTATGCAGCAGTAACCCTGTAACCAGGCAGCAGTAACCCTGTAACCAGGCAGCAGTAACCCTGTAACCAGGCAGACGTAACCCTGTAACCAGGCAGACGTAACCCTGTAACCAGGCAGACGTAACCCTGTAACCAGGCAGACGTAAGTAACCCTGTAACCAGGCAGACGTAAGTAACCCTGTAACCAGGCAGCAGTAACCCTGTAACCAGGCAGCAGTAACCCTGTAACCAGGCTGCAGTAACCCTGTAACCAGGCAGCAGTAACCC
Source organism: Oncorhynchus mykiss (assembly GCF_057628025.1). Classification (NCBI taxonomy): domain Eukaryota; kingdom Metazoa; phylum Chordata; class Actinopteri; order Salmoniformes; family Salmonidae; genus Oncorhynchus; species Oncorhynchus mykiss. The sequence continues at coordinate 2,800,951 of NC_143027.1, forward strand.
TGTAACCAGGCAGCAGTAACCCTGTAACCAGGCAGCAGTAACCCTGTAACCAGGCAGCAGTAACCCTGTAACCAGGCTGCATTAACCCTGTAACCAGGCAGCAGTAACCCTGTAACCAGGCAGCAGTAACCCTGTAACCAGGCAGCAGTAACCCTGTAACCAGGCAGTAGTAACCCTGTAACCAGGCAGCAGTAACCCTGTAACCAGGCAGCAGTAACCCTGTAATCAGGCAGCAGTAACCCTGTAACTACGCAGCAGTAACCCTGTAACTACGCAGCAGTAACCTTGTAACTACGCAGCAGTAACCCTTTAACCAGGCAGCAGTAACCCTGTAACCAGGCAGCAGTAACCCTGTAACCAGGCTGCAGTAACCCTGTAACCAGGCAGCAGTAACCCTGTAACCAGGCAGCAGTAACCCTGTAACCAGGCAGCAGTAACCCTGTAACCAGGCAGCAGTAACCCTGTAACTATGCAGCAGTAACCCTGTAACCAGGCAGCAGTAACCCTGTAACCAGGCAGCAGTAACCCTGTAACCAGGCAGCAGTAACCTTGTAACTACGCAGCAGTAACCCTGTAACCAGGCAGCAGTAACCCTGTAACCAGGCAGCAGTAACCCTGTAACCAGGCAGCAGTAACCCTGTAACCAGGCAGCAGTAACCCTGTAACTATGCAGCAGTAACCCTGTAACCAGGCAGCAGTAACCCTGTAACCAGGCAGCAGTAACCCTGTAACCAGGCAGCAGTAACCTTGTAACTACGCAGCAGTAACCCTGTAACCAGGCAGCAGTAACCCTGTAACCAGGCAGCAGTAACCCTGTAACCAGGCAGCAGTAACCCTGTAACCAGGCAGCTGTAACCCTGTAACTACGCAGCAGTAACCCTGTAACCAGGCAGCAGTAACCCTGTAACTACGCAGCAGTAACCCTGTAACCAGGCAGCAGTAACCCTGTAACTATGCAGCAGTAACCCTGTAACCAGGCAGCAGTCACCCTGTAACCAGGCAGCAGTAACCCTGTAACCAGGCAGCAGTAACCCTGTAACTATGCAGCAGTAACCCTGTAACCAGGCAGCAGTAACCCTGTAACCAGGCAGCAGTAACCCTGTAACCAGGCAGCAGTAACCCTGTAACCAGGCAGACGTAACCCTGTAACCAGGCAGACGTAACCCTGTAACCAGGCAGACGTAACCCTGTAACCAGGCAGACGTAAGTAACCCTGTAACCAGGCAGACGTAAGTAACCCTGTAACCAGGCAGCAGTAACCCTGTAACCAGGCAGCAGTAACCCTGTAACCAGGCTGCAGTAACCCTGTAACCAGGCAGCAGTAACCCTGTAACCAGGCAGCAGTAACCCTGTAACCAGGCAGCAGTAACCCTGTAACCAGGCAGCAGTAACCCTGTAACTACGCAGAATTAATCCGTCAGAAATAGAAGTTCATCCATAATACGTTGAATTTCGAATTGAAACTATGAGCTGGGCGATATGAACAAAAAGAGTTAACATAAATTAACATAAATTAACATAACGAGTTTTTAGGGGAGGCACTAGAGCTGGGCGATATGGACAAAAAGAGTTAACATAAATTAACATAAATTAACATAAAGAGTTTTTAGGGGAGGCACTAGATCTCTGGGGGGCGATATGGACAAAAAGTTATAGCGCGACAAATGTAACTATTTTGCTTGATAACAACAAATACAGCCATCTTTTATTTATTTTTATGGCGAGTTACTTTACATTAGTGGCAGAGCTCTGGACAATTCCCTTCCAGTGCCAAATAAGAAAACTGAGGTGGTAAACTATGATTAAAAAAGTAATATATACCAAGAAATGAATGAGCATTTTCGCTACACTCGCATTAACATCTGCTAACCATGTGTATGTGACAAATAAACATTTGATTTGATTTTGATTTGACTGATATTTTGATGTGCAAACCTGTCAAAAAAGGATCCAGAATTATCAGATTTTATTTTTGTCTCTTCGGAGAAATTCGCCGACATCTTTGTGCATATTGCACTATAGTGTTACCTGATCTCGTTGGTGGTAGGAAGAGTGGACCAAAGTGCAGCGTGGAAAGCGTTCATGATTATTTTATTCAAAAACACTCAAACAAAAATAACAAACGCGAAAACGAAAGCGCACAGTTCTGTCAGGCCCCCCAAAAAAACACTAAACAAGAAAACAAGATCCCACAAAACCCAAAATGAAAATGACAACTATTGTATGATTCCCAATAAGAGACAACGATAGACAGCTGCCTCTGATTGGGAACCACACTCGGCCAAAAACATAGAAATAGAAAACATAGACTTTCCCACCCGAGTCACACCCTGACTAGGTGTGACTCGGGATCTCTAAGGTCAGGGCGTGACATATAGACTGTATTATACACCACCTGAAGAAGGGGACATCAAAACACCTGGCTAAATTACTCTAATTATTATATAATTGGTACAAAACCATGTTGGCTAATTGATTCATCTATCAGTAAGTGTAGGCTAATTGATTCATCTATCAGTAGGCTAATTGATTAATCTATCAGTAAATGTAGGCTAATTGATTCATCTATCAGTAAATGTAGGCTAATTGATTCATCTATCAGTAAATGTAGGCTAATTGATTCACCTCAGTAAATGTAGGCTAATTGATTCATCTATCAGTAAATGTAAGCTAATTGATTAATCTATCAGTAAATGTAGGCTAATTGATTCATCTATCAGTAAATGTAAGCTAATTGATTCATCTATCAGTAAATGTAGGCTAATTGATTCATCTATCAGTAAATGTAGGCTAATTGATTCATCTATGAGTAAATGTAGGCTAATTGATTCATCTATCAGTAAGTGTAGGCTAATTGATTCATCTATCAGTAAATGTAGGCTAATTGATTCATCTATCAGTAAATGTAGGCTAATTGATTCATCTATCAGTAAATGTAGGCTAATGTCGTAGAAATTTTTTCCAGTGTTAGGCCTGGCTACTTGATGTAAGCCTATTCACTATAAATGGCACGCTCTGCTCTGCTACTTGATGTAAGCCTATTCCCTATAAATGGCACGCTCTGCTCTGCTACTTGATGTAAGCCTATTCACTATAAATGGCACGCTCTGCTCTGCTACTTGATGTAAGCCTATTCCCTATAAATGGCACGCTCTGCTCTGCTACTTGATGTAAGCCTATTCACTATAAATGGCACGCTCTGCTCTGCTACTTGATGTAAGCCTATTCCCTATAAATGGCACGCTCTGCTCTGCTACTTGATGTAAGCCTATTCACTATAAATGGCACGCTCTGCTCTGCTACTTGATGTAAGCCTATTCCCTATAAATGGCACGCTCTGCTCTGCTACTTGATGTAAGCCTATTCACTATAAATGGCACGCTCTGCTCTGCTACTTGATGTAAGCCTATTCACTATAAATGGCACGCTCTGCTCTGCTACTTGATGTAAGCCTATTCCCTATAAATGGCACGCTCTGCTCTGCTACTTGATGTAAGCCTATTCCCTATAAATGGCACGCTCTGCTCTGCTACTTGATGTAAGCCTATTCCCTATAAATGGCACGCTCTGCTCTGCTACTTGATGTAAGCCTATTCACTATAAATGGCACGCTCTGCTCTGCTACTTGATGTAAGCCTATTCACTATAAATGGCACGCTCTGCTCTGCTACTTGATGTAAGCCTATTCCCTATAAATGGCACGCTCTGCTCTGCTACTTGATGTAAGCCTATTCACTATAAATGGCACGCTCTGCTCTGCTACTTGATGTAAGCCTATTCACTATAAATGGCACGCTCTGCTCTGCTACTTGATGTAAGCCTATTCCCTATAAATGGCACGCTCTGCTCTGCTACTTGATGTAAGCCTATTCCCTATAAATGGCACGCTCTGCTCTGCTACTTGATGTAAGCCTATTCACTATAAATGGCACGCTCTGCTCTGCTACTTGATGTAAGCCTATTCACTATAAATGGCACGCTCTGCTCTGCTACTTGATGTAAGCCTATTCACTATAAATGGCACGCTCTGCTCTGCTACTTGATGTAAGCCTATTCCCTATAAATGGCACGCTCTGCTCGGCTACTTGATGTAAGCATATTCCCTATAAATGGCACGCTCTGCTCTGCTACTTGATGTAAGCCTATTCCCTATAAATGGCACGCTCTGCTCTGCTACTTGATGTAAGCCTATTCACTATAAATGGCACGCTCTGCTCTGCTACTTGATGTAAGCCTATTCACTATAAATGGCACGCTCTGCTCTGCTACTTGATGTAAGCCTATTCCCTATAAATGGCACGCTCTGCTCTGCTACTTGATGTAAGCCTATTCACTATAAATGGCACGCTCTGCTCCGCTTCGCCGTCGCATCAATACCATATTATTACCTTTCTTCGGTTGTAAAGTGGTGCCATTACCTCAATATTCATAGGTGAGAAATACATTATATACTCAACAGAACGCTGTGACACTCCTTTCTGTAACTAAAACAACAGCAGTTCATTGAAAACTGTATTTTTTTTCCCCCACCCCCCGCAGTAGCATTTTGAGAAACTGTCATATAGGCTTGTGCTTCCCAGAATGCTTCTCTCCCTCCTCTGTGCACACATTTAGGAGAGGGAGTGAGTCAGCGGCCGACAGCCGGCAGACGCCTCACAAGTCCTCAACTGGCAACTTCATAAAATAGTAGCTGCAAAAAACACCAGTCTCAACGTCAACAGTGAAGAGGCGACTCCGGGATGCTGTCCTTCTAGGCAGAGTTCCTCTGTCCAGTCTCAACGTCAACAGTGAAGAGGCGACTCCGGGATGCTGTCCTTCTAGGCAGAGTTCCTCTGTCCAGTCTCAACATCAACAGTGAAGAGGCGACTCCGGGATGCTGTCCTTCTAGGCAGAGTTCCTCTGTCCAGTCTCAACATCAACAGTGAAGAGGCGACTCCGGGATGCTGTCCTTCTAGGCAGAGTTCATCTGTCCAGTTTCAACGTCAACAGTGAAGAGGCGACTCCGGGATGCTGTCCTTCTAGGCAGAGATCCTCTGTCCAGTCTCAACGTCAACAGTGAAGAGGCGACTCCGGGATGCTGTCCTTCTAGGCAGAGTTCCTCTGTCCAGTCTCAACGTCAACAGTGAAGAGGCGACTCCGGGATGCTGTCCTTCTAGGCAGAGTTCCTCTGTCCAGTCTCAACGTCAACAGTGAAGAGGCGACTCCGGGATGCTGTCCTTCTAGGCAGAGTTCCTCTGTCCAGTCTCAACGTCAACAGTGAAGAGGCGAGTCCGGGATGCTGTCCTTCTAGGCAGAGTTCCTCTGTCCAGTCTCAACGTCAACAGTGAAGAGGCGACTCCGGGATGCTGTCCTTCTAGGCAGAGTTCCTCTGTCCAGTCTCAACGTCAACAGTGAAGAGGCGAGTCCGGGATGCTGTCCTTCTAGGCAGAGTTCCTCTGTCCAGTCTCAACGTCAACAGTGAAGAGGCGACTCCGGGATGCTGTCTTTCTAGGCAGAGTTCCTCTGTCCAGTCTCAACGTCAACAGTGAAGAGGCGACTCCGGGATGCTGTCCTTCTAGGCAGAGTTCCTCTGTCCAGTCTCAACGTCAACAGTGAAGAGGCGACTCCGGGATGCTGGCCTTCTAGGCAGAGTTCCTCTGTCCAGTCTCAACGCCAACAGTGAAGAGGCGACTCCGGGATGCTGTCCTTCTAGGCAGAGTTCCTCTGTCCAGTCTCAACGCCAACAGTGAAGAGGCGACTCCGGGATGCTGTCCTTCTAGGCAGAGTTCATCTGTCCAGTCTCAACGTCAACAGTGAAGAGGCGACTCCGGGATGCTGGCCTTCTAGGCAGATTTCCTCTGTCCAGTCTCAACGCCAACAGTGAAGAGGCGACTCCGGGATGCTGTCCTTCTAGGCAGAGTTCCTCTGTCCAGTCTCAACGTCAACAGTGAAGAGGCGAGTCCGGGATGCTGTCCTTCTAGGCAGAGTTCCTCTGTCCAGTCTCAACGTCAACAGTGAAGAGGCGACTCCGGGATGCTGTCCTTCTAGGCAGAGTTCCTCTGTCCAGTCTCAACGTCAACAGTGAAGAGGCGACTCCGGGATGCTGTCCTTCTAGGCAGAGTTCCTCTGTCCAGTCTCAACGTCAACAGTGAAGAGGCGACTCCGGGATGCTGTCCTTCTAGGCAGAGTTCCTCTGTCCAGTCTCAACGTCAACAGTGAAGAGGCGACTCCGGGATGCTGGCCTTCTAGGCAGAGTTCCTCTGTCCAGTCTCAACGCCAACAGTGAAGAGGCGACTCCGGGATGCTGGCCTTCTAGGCAGAGTTCCTCTGTCCAGTCTCAACGTCAACAGTGAAGAGGCGACTCCGGGATGCTGGCCTTCTAGGCAGAGTTCCTCTGTCCAGTCTCAACGTCAACAGTGAAGAGGCGACTCCGGGATGCTGTCCTTCTAGGCAGAGTTCCTCTGTCCAGTCTCAACGCCAACAGTGAAGAGGCGACTCCGGGATGCTGGCCTTCTAGGCAGAGTTCCTCTGTCCAGTCTCAACGTCAACAGTGAAGAGGCGACTCCGGGATGCTGGCCTTCTAGGCAGAGTTCCTCTGTCCAGTCTCAACGCCAACAGTGAAGAGGCGACTCCGGGATGCTGTCCTTCTAGGCAGAGTTCCTCTGTCCAGTCTCAACGCCAACAGTGAAGAGGCGACTCCGGGATGCTGTCCTTCTAGGCAGAGTTCATCTGTCCAGTCTCAACGTCAACAGTGAAGAGGCGACTCCGGGATGCTGGCCTTCTAGGCAGATTTCCTCTGTCCAGTCTCAACGCCAACAGTGAAGAGGCGACTCCGGGATGCTGTCCTTCTAGGCAGAGTTCCTCTGTCCAGTCTCAACGTCAACAGTGAAGAGGCGACTCCGGGATGCTGGCCTTCTAGGCAGAGTTCCTCTGTCCAGTCTCAACGCCAACAGTGAAGAGGCGACTCCGGGATGCTGTCCTTCTAGGCAGAGTTCATCTGTCCAGTCTCAACGTCAACAGTGAAGAGGCGACTCCGGGATGCTGGCCTTCTAGGCAGAGTTCCTCTGTCCAGTCTCAACGTCAACAGTGAAGAGGCGACTCCGGGATGCTGGCCTTCTAGGCAGAGTTCCTCTGTCCAGTCTCAACGCCAACAGTGAAGAGGCGACTCCGGGATGCTGTCCTTCTAGGCAGAGTTCCTCTGTCCAGTCTCAACGTCAACAGTGAAGAGGAGACTCCGGGATGCTGGCCTTCTAGGCAGAGTTCCTCTGTCCAGTCTCAACTTCAACAGTGAAGAGGCGACTCCGGGATGCTGTCCTTCTAGGCAGAGTTCCTCTGTCCAGTCTCAACGCCAACAGTGAAGAGGCGACTCCGGGATGCTGTCCTTCTAGGCAGAGTTCATCTGTCCAGTCTCAACGTCAACAGTGAAGAGGCGACTCCGGGATGCTGGCCTTCTAGGCAGAGTTCCTCTGTCCAGTCTCAACGTCAACAGTGAAGAGGCGACTCCGGGATGCTGGCCTTCTAGGCAGAGTTCCTCTGTCCAGTCTCAACGCCAACAGTGAAGAGGCGACTCCGGGATGCTGTCCTTCTAGGCAGAGTTCCTCTGTCCAGTCTCAACGTCAACAGTGAAGAGGAGACTCCGGGATGCTGGCCTTCTAGGCAGAGTTCCTCTGTCCAGTCTCAACGCCAACAGTGAAGAGGCGACTCCGGGATGCTGTCCTTCTAGGCAGAGTTCCTCTGTCCAGTCTCAACGTCAACAGTGAAGAGGCGACTCCGGGATGCTGTCCTTCTAGGCAGAGTTCCTCTGTCCAGTCTCAACGTCAACAGTGAAGAGGCGACTCCGGGATGCTGGCCTTCTAGGCAGAGTTCCACTGTCCAGTCTCAACTTCAACAGTGAAGAGGCGACTCCGGGATGCTGTCCTTCTAGGCAGAGTTCATCTGTCCAGTTTCAACGTCAACAGTGAAGAGGCGAGTCCGGGATGCTGGCCTTCTAGGCAGAGTTCATCTGTCCAGTCTCAACGCCAACAGTGAAGAGGCGACTCCGGGATGCTGGCCTTCTAGGCAGAGGTGCACAGAAAAAGCCATATCTCAGACTGGCCAATAAAAATAAATGATTAAGATGGACAAAAGAACTCAGACAATGGAACTCTGGACAGAGGAACTCTGCCTAGAAGGCCAGCATCCTAGAGTCGCCTCTTCGCTGTTGACGATGAGACTGGTGTTTTGTGGGTACTATTTAAATGAAGCTGCCTGTTGAGGACTTGTGAGGCGTCTGTTTCTCAAACTAGACACTCTAATGTACTTGTCCTCTTGCTCAGTTGTGCACCGGGGCCTCCCACTCCTCTTTCTATTCTGGTTAGAGCCAGTTTGCGCTGTTCTGTGAAGGGAGTAGTACACAGAGTTGTACGAGATCTTCAGTTTCTTGGAAATTTCTCGGATGGAATAGCCTTCATTTCTCAGAACAAGAATAGACTGACGAGTTTCAGAAAAAGTAATTTCTATATGGCCATTTTGAGCCTGTAATCAACCCCACAAATGCTGATGCTCCAGATACTCAACCAGTCTAAAGAAGGCCAGTTGTATTGCTTCTTTAATCAGAACAACAGTTTTCAGCTGTGCTAACATAATTGCAAAAGGGTTTTCTAATGGGCAATTAGGCTTTTAAAATTCTAACTTGGATTAGCTATCTAAAGTCTATACTGTCTATACACACCATCCTATATAACTACTGTCTATACACACCATCCTATATAACTACTGTCTATACACACCATCCTATATAACTACTGTCTATACACACCATCCTATATAACTACTGTCTATACACACCATCCTATATAACTACTGTCTATACACACCATCCTGTATATCTACTGTCTATACTGTCTATACACACCATCCTATATAACTACTGTCTATACACACCATCCTATATAACTACTGTCTATACACACCATCCTATATAACTACTGTCTATACACACCATCCTATATAACTACTGTCTATACTGTCTATACACACCATCCTATATAACTACTGTCTATACTGTCTATACACACCATCCTATATAACTACTGTCTATACTGTCTATACACACCATCCTATATAACTACTGTCTATACTGTCTATACACACCATCCTATATATCTACTGTCAGGGGGTAGTATGTCTCACTGTGGAATAACATCTATTTATGAGGTTTTATGTCACATTGTGAGTGTCGATTTAAGCCTGGGGAGAACTCACCATTGAGTTCATTGCACTAAACAGTGTGAATAATTAATCATGTAGAGGCTTATAAACACGTACAGTATGTATTATAAATGCATCTCATTTCGTAGCGGGAAAAATGGGTTTGACAAGTCTGTGCGATACTACAAAATTGTTTTGTTCCTTTAAACCTTTTTTTTAAAGCACCCCTGGTTTTTGACTTTGAAATGTCAGTTGTAGATTCTGATGTTGTTGTCATAACAGTCATGGGGCGTGTTTTGATGTGAATGGAAAGGAATTACAGCAGGTAGACTGTCAGACTGACAGTCCTCCTGTAGCCTACACCGCTGCTGTCCTCCTGTAGGCTACACCTCCTCTGTCCTCCTGTAGGCTACACAGCTGCTGTCCTCCTGTAGGCTGCACCACCTCTGTCCTCCTGTAGGCTACACAACCTCTGTCCTCCTGTAGACTACACCACCTCTATCCTCCTGTAGACTACACCACCTCTGTCCTCCTTTAGACTACACCGCTGCTGTCCCCCTGTAGACTACACCACCTCTATCCTCCTGTAGACTACACCACCTCTGTCCTCCTGTAGACTACACCACCTCTATCCTCCTGTAGACTACACCACCTCTGTCCTCCTGTAGTCTACACCACCTCTGTCCTCCTGTAGACTACACCACTGCTGTCCTCCTGTAGTCTACACCACTGCTGTCCTCCTGTAGACTACACCACTGCTGTCCTCCTGTAGTCTACACCACCGCTGTCCTCCTGTAGACTACACCACCTCTGTCCTCCTGTAGACTACACCACTGCTGTCCTCCTTTAGACTACACCACTGCTGTCCTCCTGTAGACTACACCACCTCTGTCCTCCTGTAGACTACACCACTGCTGTCCTCCTGTAGTCTACACCACCTCTGTCCTCCTGTAGTCTACACCACCTCTGTCCTCCTGTAGACTACACCACTGCTGTCCTCCTGTAGTCTACACCACCTCTGTCCTCCTGTAGACTACACCACTGCTGTCCTCCTGTAGTCTACACCACCTCTGTCCTCCTGTAGTCTACACCACTGCTGTCCTCCTGTAGACTACACCACCTCTGTCCTCCTGTAGACTACACCACTGCTGTCTTCCTGTAGACTACACCACTGCTGTCCTCCTGTAGACTACACCACTGCTGTCCTCCTGTAGACTACACCACTGCTGTCCTCCTGTAGACTACACCACTGCTGTCCTCCTGTAGACTACACCACTGCTGTCCTCCTGTAGTCTACACCACTGCTATCCTCCTGTAGACTACACCACCTCTGTCCTCCTTACCTCTAAGTGTTTATTCAAGTTGGACACAGCTTGGACTGTGGCCAACAAAAACCTATTCCTGCTCTTTTCCCACGATCCAACGCATTTGGTGTGTCATCATAGTGGTCTCTGATTGGTGCTCATCATTTGGTGTGTCATCATAGTGGTCTCTGATTGGTGCTCATCATTTGGTGTGTCATCATAGTGGTCTCTGATTGGTGCTCATCATTTGGTGTGTCATCATAGTGGTCTCTGATTGGTGCTCATCATTTGGTGTGTCATCATAGTGGTCTCTGATTGGTGCTCATCATTTGGTGTGTCATCATAGTGGTCTCTGATTGGTGCTCATCTGATTGGTGCTCATCATTTGGTGTGTCATCATAGTGGTCTCTGATTGGTGGTCAGACCCACTCAGGTGGAACAAATTTAAACTTGCACCTTTGTTCAATGCTGAATTGAATTTTATTAAGCTACATGCTAAATTAATGTCTGGATAGCATCTGACCACACACTAGGCTAGTTACGGCTACATGCTAAATTAATGTCTGGATAGCATCTGACCACACACTAGGCTAGTTACGGCTACATGCTAAATTAATGTCTGGTTAGCATCTGACCACAGTTGGTCCCCAAGCTACAGCAACACACTGATGTCCAGGGAATCTATTGTATCAGTGGATTAAGACTTCAGAGGCTGACTGAATGGTCATTTCATTAAGTCTAATTCTCTGTGAGTCTCTGTGAGTTTTTGATTAGCAGCATCACATCAAGGCTTAACAAGGTCCCACTAGGTCTCAAGCCAGAGCTAGCCCTTAACATGCCCATCAAATGCTGGCTTTGTGGTCTAGTCTGGTCTGTTGTGGTCTGGTCTGTTGGGGTCTGGCCTGGTCTGTTGTGGTCTGGTCTGTTGGTCTGGTCTGTTGTGGTCTGGTCTGTTGGGGTCTGGCCTGGTCTGTTGTGGTCTGGTCTGTTATGGTCTGGTCTGTTATGGTCTGGTCTGGTCTGTTGTGGTCTGGTCTGGTCTGGTCTGTTGTGGTCTGGTCTGGTCTGTTGTGGTCTGGTCTGTTGTGTTGGGGCCTGACCTGGTTTGTTATTTTTATTTATTTATTTTATTTCACCTTTATTTAATCAGGTAGGCTAGTTGAGAACACCTTTATTTAACCAGGTAGGCCAGTTGAGAACACCTTTATTTAACCAGGTAGGCTAGTTGAGAACAGGTTCTCATTTGCAACTGCGACCTGGCCAAGATAAAGCAAAGCAATTCGACACATACAACAACACAGAGTTACACATGGAGTAAACAAAACATACAGTCAATAATACAGTAGAACAAAAGAAAACAAAAAGTCTATATACAGTGAGTGCAAATGAAATAAGGTCTGTTGTGTTGTGGTCTGTTATGGCCTGGTCTGTTGTGGTCTGGTCTGTTGTGTTGGGGTCTGGCCTGGTCTGTTATGGTCTGGTCTATTGTGTTGTGGTCTGGTTTGTTATGGCCTGGTCTGTTGTGGTCTGGTCTGTTGTGTTGGGGTCTAGTCTGTTGTGGTCTAGTCTGTTGTGGTCTAGTCTGGTCTGTTGTGGTCTGGTCTGTTGTGGTCTGGTCTGTTGTGGTCTAGTCTGATCTGTTGTAATCTGGACTGATCTGTTGTGTTGTGTTGTCATCTAGTCTGGTCTCTTGTAGTCGACCTGAGGAGTAGTGGAGGAGGACTCAGAGCAGAATGAAAGTCGACCTGAGGAGTAGTGAAGGAGGACTCAGAGCAGAATGAAAGTCGACCTGAGGAGTAGTGGAGGAGGAATCAGATGAGAATGAAAGTCGACCTGAGGAGTAGTGAAGGAGGACTCAGAGCAGAATGAAAGTCGACCTTAGGAGTAGTGGAGGAGGACTCAGAGCAGAATGAAAGTCGACCTGAGGAGTAGTGGAGGAGGACTCAGAGCAGAATGAAAGTCGACCTGAGGAGTAGTGGAGGAGGACTCAGAGGAGAATGAAAGTCGACCAGAGGAGTAGTGGAGGAGGAATCAGAGCAGAATGAAAGTCGACCTGAGGAGTAGTGGAGGAGGACTCAGAGCAGAATGAAAGTCGACCTGAGGAGTAGTGGAGGAGGACTCAGAGCAGAATGAAAGTCGACCTTAGGAGTAGTGGAGGAGGACTCAGAGGAGAATGAAAGTCGACCAGAGGAGTAGTGGAGGAGGACTCAGAGGAGAATGAAAGTCGACCTGAGGAGTAGTGGAGGAGGAATCAGAGCAGAATGAAAGTCGACCAGAGGAGTAGTGGAGGAGGACTCAGAGGAGAATGAAAGTCGACCAGAGGAGTAGTGGAGGAGGAATCAGAGCAGAATGAAAGTCGACCTGAGGAGTAGTGGAGGAGGAATCAGAGCAGAATGAAAGTCGACCTGAGGAGTAGTGGAGGAGGACTCAGAGCAGAATGAAAGTCGACCTGAGGAGTAGTGGAGGAGGAATCAGAGCAGAATGAAAGTCGACCTGAGGAGTAGTGGAGGAGGACTCAGAGCAGAATGAAAGTCGACCTGAGGAGTAGTGGAGGAGGACTCAGAGCAGAATGAAAGTCGACCTGAGGAGTAGTGGAGGAGGACTCAGAGGAGAATGAAAGTTGACCTGAGGAGTAGTGGAGGAGGACTCAGAGGAGAATGAAACACACCTGTTGACCTGTGGACGTCTTTAAGCGACGCGGAGGTTTGATGCTGCCTCAGTCAGCACGATACACAGCTGCAGGGTGAACGGGGTTGGCAACATGCGTTCTGCTTCCAGAATATTCAGATATTCACAACTCATTGGGAATGGAGGGTTAATATCATCTTTACATGACATCAGTTATCACTCATTAACAGCACCTTGCCTACACAGCTACACTCTCTCTGGACAGCATGGACACACACTGTAATGGAGACAATTGTGGGATGTATGTCTGTTGACTGTATTTGAAATATGCACATCATTTCAATTCATTTTAGAGTATTATTATTATTTTTTTTTTGTATTTTGAAAAGACTGGAAAAAAAATGGAATTATAATCCTGCTCTCTGTAGCTATAATGGCATGTTCCTTGTGTGTTTATATAAGTGTAATGTCTGATTGTACGTTTTATGAACAGACAGGAAATATAACATTACTGAATATATTGCCCCTCCCATTCTCACAGGGACACCTTGACTTTACAATGTGGTTCTGTTATGACACAGTCTTGCCAGTCATTTGTGAAGTCTGATTTGAATAATGAGTATTTTAATCATTCACCTGGGTTTGGGCCATTTTCCTGTTTGATGTTTTGAGGTTTTCTGAGCACCCCTGGTTGAAACTCACACCTTTTTAATGATGTTCTGCTTTTTCTTAGTTCTCAAGAACTCTGCCCCCTGGTACAAACTTGCAGACAGACTTCTATTGTAGCCTACATGCTAAAAATACTGCATATGGGTAGACTTTTCTGTTCCTTTGCTGGCTCAGCCATTGTGTTGGATCCCATGGCTGCGTCACAAATAGTGCCCTACTTTTGATTAGAACCTCATGGGCCCTAGTCAAAAGTAGTGCACTAAGTAGGGAATAGGATGTAATTTGTGACAAAGCCTATCGCTCAAAGCCCTCCTACTGCTGGGAGAGAGAACTCATTTAGTAGATTGGGAGTTTGATTGAGCCGACACCAGAATCATGCTAATTGGGTCTGCTGTTGCTCACAAACACTCTCAAGTTATTCTGGGAGGCACCCACGGGGAAACCTGTTTGTGAACCCGTACTTTTTAACAGGATGTGTAAAGTCGTGTGTGAATCAAGTTATTCGACAAGTTCCGTAATTTTAACATATGAAATTGACTTGCCTGCTGCTATCTATTGAGCCACGCAGAGCCGCTTAGCCTGCCAGTTTCACCGGCTCCCAGTGTTGAGTCAACTAGGAACTGAGAAACTGTAAATGTACACCGTCTGGTTCACTAAGATCTTATTGATGTGTTGATCAGGTCACTTGGGGACAACAATAATTTACTATTTTCCATTTAGTATAACTACTGGTAGTTACTGACAGCTACTGGACACACCTGCTTTGTTCTGTCACTTTACCACAACTGTTGATGTAATACGGGTTTATTAAATACATCGGATTGATTGACTGAATTATTGATTATTATTTGAATAATCATGTTTTAATGTATTTCTTCATTCTCCTCCAGGGTGTCCTACTCTGTGCACGTCTCTGACGACTACCCAGGTAAGGACCGCGCCATGTCTTCACTGACATGACTTCTCTCTCCATGTGTCTCTACTGTAATATCTTGCAAGCCATCATCTACGACTTTAGTCTAATGACCCCTCTGACCTCAGGCCTAGAGTGATTCACGTTCGCAGACTACCAATGAGGTCCTGGCCATAACGCCGTAGATTCTGAAACCATAGATTCTTTCTCCTCTAAGTGTGACTGTCAGCGAGCCCCATATTCTTATTCAGTCAATGAGACATTATGTCATATTATGAGACATTATGTCACATTATGTCATATATCTCACATTATGTCATATATCTCACATTATGTCATATCTCTCACATTATGTCATATACCTCACATTATGTCATACAGTGCCTTGCGAAAGTATTCGGCCCCCTTGACCTTTGCGACCTTTTGCCACATTTCAGGCTTCAAACATAAAGATATAAAACTGTCTTTTTTTGTGAAGAACCAACAACAAGTGGGACACAATCATGAAGTGGAACGACATTTATTGGATATTTCAAACTTTTTTAACAAATCAAAAACTGAAAAATTGGGAGTGCAAAATTATTCAGCCCCCTTAAGTTAATACTTTGTAGCGCCACCTTTTGCTGCGATTACAGCTGTAAGTCGCTTGGGGTATGTCTCTATCAGTTTTGCACATCGAGAGACTGACATTTTTTCCCATTCCTCCTTGCAAAACAGCTCGAGCTCAGTGAGGTTGGATGGAGAGCATTTGTGAACAGCAGTTTTCAGTTCTTTCCACATATTCTCGATTGGATTCAGGTCTGGACTTTGACTTGGCCATTCTAACACCTGGATATGTTTATTTTTGAACCATTCCATTGTAGATTTTGCTTTATGTTTTGGATCATTGTCTTGTTGGAAGACAAATCTCCATCCCAGTCTCAGGTCTTTTGCAGACTCCATCAGGTTTTCTTCCAGAATGGTCCTGTATTTGGCTCCATCCATCTTCCCATCAATTTTAACCATCTTCCCTGTCCCTGCTGAAGAAAAGCAGGCCCAAACCATGATGCTGCCACCACCATGTTTGACAGTGGGGATGGTGTGTTCAGGGTGATGAGCTGTGTTGCTTTTACGCCAAACATAACGTTTTGCATTGTTGCCAAAAAGTTCAATTTTGGTTTCATCTGACCAGAGCACATTCTTCCACATGTTTGGTGTGTCTCCCAGGTGGCTTGTGGCAA
Source organism: Oncorhynchus mykiss (assembly GCF_057628025.1). Classification (NCBI taxonomy): domain Eukaryota; kingdom Metazoa; phylum Chordata; class Actinopteri; order Salmoniformes; family Salmonidae; genus Oncorhynchus; species Oncorhynchus mykiss. The sequence goes on from NC_143027.1 coordinate 2,816,853, forward strand.
ACTTTAAACCACACTTTTTATGGATATCTTTAGGAAATGGCTTTCTTCTTGCCACTCTTCCATAAAGGCCAGATTTGTGCAATATACGACTGATTGTTGTCCTATGGACAGAGTCTCCCACCTCAGCTGTAGATCTCTGCAGTTCATCCAGAGTGATCATGGGCCTCTTGGCTGCATCTCTGATCAGTCTTCTCCTTGTATGAGCTGAAAGTTTAGAGGGACGGCCAGGTCTTGGTAGATTTGCAGTGGTCTGATACTCCTTCCATTTCAATATTATCGCTTGCACAGTGCTCCTTGGGATGTTTAAAGCTTGGGAAATCTTTTTGTATCCAAATCCGGCTTTAAACTTCTTCACAACAGTATCTCGGACCTGCCTGGTGTGTTCCTTGTTCTTCATGATGCTCTCTGCGCTTTTAACGGACCTCTGAGACTATTACAGTGCAGGTGCATTTATACGGAGACTTGATTGTATTTATCATCATTAGTCATTTAGGTCAACATTGGATAATTCAGAGATCCTCACTGAACTTCTGGAGAGAGTTTTCTGCACTGAAAGTAAAGGGGCTGAATAATTTTGCACGCCCAATTTTTCAGTTTTTGATTTGTTAAAAAAGTTTGAAATATCCAATAAATGTCGTTCCACTTCATGATTGTGTCCCACTTGTTGTTGATTCTTCACAAAAAAATACAGTTTTATATCTTTATGTTTGAAGCCTGAAATGTGGCAAAAGGTCACAAAGTTCAAGGGGGCCGAATACTTTCGCAAGGCACTGTATATCTCATATTATGTCATATCTCACATTGTCATATATCTCACATTATGTCATATCTCATATTATGTCATATATCTCACATTATGTCATATATCTCACATTATGTCATATATCTCACATTATTTCATATATCTCATATTATGTCATATATCACATTATGTCATATTATGTCATATATCTCACATTATGTCATATATCTCATATTATGTCACCGTGATATGAGGAGAAGGCTGCTTTGGGATGTGTCACGCAATGGAACGTAATATCCATGAAAGATGAATTACTTACCACTGTCTGAGTTGAAAGGTCAACTACGGGTAGTGGGTCTAGTCAGTGGAACTGTCTGAGTTGAAAGGTCAACTACGGGTAGTGGGATTAGTCAGTTTAACTGTCTGAGTTGAAAGGTCAACTACAGGTAGTGGGATTAGTCAGTTTAACTGTCTGAGTTGAAAGGTCAACTACAGGTAGTAGGTCTAGTCAGTGGAACTGTCTGAGTTGAAAGGTGAACTACGGGTAGTGGGTAGAGTCAGTGGAACTGTCTGAGTTGAAAGGTGAACTACGGGTAGTGGGTCTAGTTAGTGGAACTGTCTGAGTTGAAAGGTCAACTACGGGTCGTGGGTCTAGTCAGTTTAACTGTCTGAGTTGAAAGGTGAACTACGGGTAGTGGGTAGAGTCAGTGGAACTGTCTGAGTTGAAAGGTGAACTACGTGTAGTGGGTCTAGTCAGTGGAACTGTCTGAGTTGAAAGGTGAACTACGGGTAGTGGGTAGAGTCAGTGGAACTGTCTGAGTTGAAAGGTGAACTACGTGTAGTGGGTCTAGTTAGTGGAACTGTCTGAGTTGAAAGGTGAACTACGGGTAGTGGGTAGAGTCAGTGGAACTGTCTGAGTTGAAAGGTCAACTACGGGTAGTGGGTCTAGTCAGTGGAACTGTCTGAGTTGAAAGGTCAACTACGGGTAATGGGTCTAGTCAGTGGAACTGTCTGAGTTGAAAGGTCAACTACGGGTAGTGGGTCTAGTCAGTGGAACTGTCTGAGTTGAAAGGTCAACTACAGGTAGTGGGTCTAGTCAGTGGAACTGTCTGAGTTGAAAGGTCAACTACGGGTAGTGGGTCTAGTCAGTGGAACTGTCTGAGTTGAAAGGTCAACTACGGGTAGTGGGTCTAGTCAGTGGAACTGTCTGAGTTGAAAGGTCAACTACAGGTAGTGGGTCTAGTCAGTGGAACTGTCTGAGTTGAAAGGTCAACTACTGGTAGTGGGTCTAGTCAGTGGAACTGTCTGAGTTGAAAGGTCAACTACGAGTAGTGGGTCTAGTCAGTGGAACTGTCTGAGTTGAAAGGTCAACTACGAGTAGTGGGTCTAGTCAGTGGAACTGTCTGAGTTGAAAGGTCAACTACTGGTAGTGGGTCTAGTCAGTGGAACTGTCTGAGTTGAAAGGTCAACTACGAGTAGTGGGTCTAGTCAGTGGAACTGTCTGAGTTGAAAGGTCAACTACGAGTAGTGGGTCTAGTCAGTGGAACTGTCTGAGTTGAAAGGTCAACTACGAGTAGTGGTTGCTCTATGCCAGGTATCGTGTGTAAAGTCTGTTTATTGATGAATGTTTTTTTTACTTTCTTTCTTCAACGCAGACAACACATACGTGTCAAACTCTGAAAACGAGGATGAAGTTCTAGTAACCAGAGACCCGATCCCCGTCATCTTCCACAGAATCTCAACAGGTACATTTATGTCAGATCGTCCGTATTGCATTGTCAAGTACAGACTGATCTCTTTGAATCTGCATAAATACTTTGAATACAGGAACATTTCTGACATATTTTCTGACTGTACAGGTGAACTAGTGCATTGTCAAAGTTATTTTAATCTGCATAAATACTTAGAACACAGAAACGTTTTGAATTGTTTTCTTATCGTCTTATCATCTTCAATACCCTGGTACTTGCCTTACGGAGCAGCAAGGGCAACTGCCTCTCTCTACCTTCAAGGCTATTCCCAAACCCAACACCTTAACCTGACACCCCAGCACTCTGTTCTGACACTTCTGGTGTCTTGGCCCTCCCACGGGAAGGCAGCTGTTGCTTACCACAGTCAAAGCTCTTCTCTGTCCTGGCACACCAATGGTGGAACAAGTTTTCCCCTAACAGGCAAACGTCTCCCGAAAACCTCTGAAACCCAACGTCTTTAAATAAATCCCATTAAAAATCTCTGAAACCCAACCTCTTTAAATAAATCCCATTAAAAACCTCTGAAACCCAACCTCTTTAAATAAATCCCATTTAAAAACCTCTGACACCCAACCTCTTTAAATAAATCCCATTAAAAACCTCTGAAACTCTACCCCTTTAAATAAATCCCATTAAAAACTTCTGAAACCCAACCCCTTTAAATAAATCCCATTAAAAACCTCTGAAACCCAACCCCTTTAAATAAATCCCATTAAAAACTTCTGAAACCCAACCCCTTTAAATAAATCCCATTAAAAACCTCTGAAACCCAACATCTTTAAATATATCCCATTAAAAACCTCTGAAACTCTACCCCTTTAAATAAATCCCATTAAAAACCTCTGAAACCCAACCACTTTAAATAAATCCCATTAAAAACTTCTGAAACCCAACCCCTTTAAATAAATCCCATTAAAAACCTCTGAAACCCAACCCCTTTAAATAAATCCCATTAAAAACTTCTGAAACCCAACCCCTTTAAATAAATCCCATTAAAAACCTCTGAAACCCAACCTCTTTAAATATATCCCATTAAAAACCTCTGAAACTCTACCCCTTTAAATAAATCCCATTAAAAACCTCTGAAACCCAACCCCCTTAAATAAATCCCATTAAAAACCTCTGAAACCCAACCTCTTTAAATAAATATCATAAATAACACTTGTCTTTTCCTACTAGCACTGACATCTCTGATAACTGTATTGCTGAGGACTTGATACAGTTGTGATGTGTTGTTGTCTCACCTAGCTTTCTTCAGACAAATGCAGTAATGTAAGTGTCTCTGAATGACTACAATGTCAATAGCCACCTCCAGACATATTAACTGACAAGCTCGTAACCTTTCTAACCAGCGTTGACCTTGTTCCCTGAGTCTTTCAGGCTGATGGGAGGCTGATGGGAGGCTGCTGTCAGATTGAACAGCAGGATGGGGTGTATACTAGATTGAACAATAGGATGTAGTAGTAGCTATGTGGGCCTCCCTATGGGACCTGGTCTAAAGTAGTGCACTATGTAGGGAATAGGGCTCTGGTCTAAAGTAGTACACTATATAGGGAATTGGGCTCTGGTCTAAAGTAGTGCACTATATAGGGAATAGGGCTCTGGTCTAAAGTAGTGCACTATATAGGGAATAGCGTGTCATTTGGGACAAAACCTCAGTAAATAGTAGGAAGGCTGCCGTCTCAGCTTCATGTTAATCCTTGGTCTTTGTCTGATTTCTGATCCCAAGATCTTTCTGCCTTTCTGAAGAATAATAATGCTGTAGATACATACACCTCCTGACTAATATATATATATATATATATATATATAAACATGTGTGCTGTCAACAGAGATTACGATCAACAATGACGCCAGCTGCTGCCTGTCCATCAAGACCAAACTTCAGTTAGACAAAAACCAGGTGAGCTACACCTCACTCCACTGATTAATAACACACTGTAAAGGCTCATTATAACCTGTAATAACTGTCTTATAACTGTAATAACTGTGTTATAACCTATAATAACTGTGTTATAACCTATAATAACTGTTGTAACCTGTAATAACTGTGGTAACCTGTAATAACTGTATTATAACCTATAATAACTGTTGTAACCTGTAATAACTGTGTTGTAACCTATAATAACTGTATTATAATCTGTAATAACTGTTGTAACCTGTAATAACTGTGTTGTAACCTATAATAACTGTATTATAATCTGTAATAACTGTTGTAACCTGTAATAACTGTTGTAACCTATAATAACTGTATTATAATCAGTAATAACTGTTGTAACCTGTAATAACTGTTGTAACCTATAATAACTGTATTATAATCTGTAATAACTGTTGTAACCTGTAATAACTGTTGTAACCTATAATAACTGTATTATAATCAGTAATAACTGTTGTAACCTGTAATAACTGTATTATAATCTGTAATAACTGTTGTAACCCATAATAACTGTATTATAACCTATAATAACTTTTGTAACCTATAATAACGGTTATAACCTATAATAACTGTGTTATAACCTATAATAACTGTTGTAACCTTCCAGAGATGCAACCTCTCGCAGCGTCACTCAATGCCTAGGTTTACCTCCACTGTACTCACACCCTAGCATGCCCTTGTCTGTGCATAATGCCCTGAATCTATCCTACCACGCCCAGAAGTCTGCTCCTTTTACTCTCTGTTCCAAACGCACTAGACAACCAGTTCTTATATCCTTTAGCCGTACCCTTATCCTACTCCTCCTCTGTTCCTCTGGTGATGTAGAGGTTAACCCAGGCCCTGCAGTGCCTAGCTCCACACCCATTCCCCAGGCGCTCTCATTTGTTGACTTCTGTAACCGTAAAAGCCTTGGGTTCATGCATGTTAACATCAGAAGCCTCCTCCCTAAGTTTGTTTTATTCACTGCTTTAGCACACTCCGCCAACCCTGATGTCCTAGCCATGTCTGAATCCTGGCTTAGGAAGGCCACCAAGAATTCTAAATTGTAAATACTTCGCCACTATGGTCTATTTATTGCCTTACCTCCTTACTTAATTTGCACACACTGTATACAGATTTTCTGTTGTGTTATTGACTGTATGTTTGTTTTACTCCATGTGTAACTCTGTGTTGTTGCTTTTGTCACACTGCTTTGCTTTATCTTGGCCAGGTCGCAGTTGTAAATGAGAACTTGTTCTCAACTGGCCTACCTGGTTAAATAAAGGTGAAATGACATTTTTAAATCTCTGACTTGTTCACCGGACCTGCTGTTTTCGACTCTCTCTCTCTCTCTCTCACCTTCTGTCTCTAACTCTGAATGATCGGCTATGAAAAGCGAAACCTGGTTAAGTAAAGGTGAAATAAAAATAATTTTTAAAAACATGCTTGAGAGAGTTGCCCAGTGACACGAGCCTACCAGATGACCTAAATAACTTCAATTCTCACTTCGAGGCAAGTAACACTGAAACATGCATGAGATCATCAGCCGTTCCGGACGACTGTGTGATCACGCTCTCCGCAGTCAATGTGAGTAAGACCTTTAAACTGGTCAACATTCACAAGGCCGCAGGGCCAGATGGATTACCAGGACGTGCACTGCGAGCATTCACTAACAAACTGGCAAGTGTCTTTATTGACATTTTCAACATCTCCCTGTCTGAGTCTGTAATACCAACATGTTTCAAGGAGACCACCATAGTCCCTGCGCCCAAGAACACTAAGGTAAGCTGCCTAAATGACTACCGATTCGTAGCACTCACGTCTGTAGCCATGAAATGCTTAGAAAGGCTGATCATGGCTCACAACACCATCATCCTAGAAACCCTAGACCCACTCCAATTTGCATACTGCACCAACAGATCCACTGATGATGCAATCTCTATTGCACTCCACACTGCCCTTTCCCACCTGGACAAAAGGAACACCCATGTGAGAATGCTATTCATTGACTACAACTCAGTATTCAACACCATAGTGCCCTCATCAATAAGCTAAGGACCCTGGGACTAAACACCTCCCTCTGCAACTGGATCCTAGACTTCCTGACCAGCCGCCCCCAGGTGGTAAGGGTAGATAACAACACATCCGCCACACTGATCCTCAACACTGGGGCCCCTCAAGGGTGTGTGCTCAGTCCCTTCCTGTATTCCCTGTTCACCCATGACTGCATGGCCAGGCACAACTCCAACACCATCATTAAGTTTGCTGATGACTCAACAGTGATAGGCCTGATCACCGACAATGATGAGACGGCCAATAGGGAGGAGGTGAGAGACCTGACCGTGTGGTGCAAGGACAACAACCTCTCCCTCAATGTGATCAAGACAAAGGAGATGATTGTGGTCTACAGGAAAAGGAGGACCAAGCACACCCCCATTCTCATCAACGGGGCTGTAGTGGAGCTGGTTGAGGGCTTCAACTTCCTTGGCATCCACATCCCCAACAAACTAACATGGTCCAAGCACATCAAGACAGTCGTGAAGAGGGCACGACAAAACCTATTCCCCCTCAGGAGACTGAACATATTTGGCATAGGTCCTCAGATCCTCAAAAGGTTTTACAGCTGCACCATCAAGAGCATCCTGACAGGTTGCATCACTGCCTGCTATGGCAATTGCTTGGCCTCCAATCGCAAGGCACTACAGAGGGTAGTAAGTACGGCCCAGTACATCACCAGGGCCAAGCTTCCTGCCATCCAGGACCTCTATACCAGGCGGTGTAAAAATTGTCAATGACTCCAGCCACTCTAGTCATGGACTGTTCTCTCTGCTACCGCACAGCAAAAGGTACCGGTGTGCCAAGTCTAGGTCCAAAGGGCTCCTTAACAGCTTCTACCCTCAAGCCATAAGCCTCCTGGACAGCTAATCAAATGGCTACCCAGACTTTGTGCACCACCCCCCTCCCCACGCTGCTGTTACTCTCTGTTATTATCTCATGCATTGTCACTTTAATAACCCTAACTGCATGTACATAATTACCTCAATTACCTCGACACTGGTGCCCCCGCGCATTGACACATTGCCTCTGTACTGGTACTCCCTGTATATAGCCTCCACATTGACTCTGTACCGGTACCCCCTGTATATAGCCTCCACATTGACTCTGTACTGGTACCCCCTGAATATAGCCTCCACATTGACTCTGTACCGTAATACCCTGTATATAGCCTCCACATTGACTCTGTACCGGTACCCCCTGTATATAGCCTCCACACTGACTCTGTACCGTATCACCCTGTATATAGCCTCCACACTGACTCTGTATCGGTACCCCCTGTATATAGCCTCCACAATGACTCTGTACCGGTACCTCCTGTATATAGCCTCCACATTGACTCTGTACCGGTACCTCCTGTATATAGTCTCCACATTGACTCTTTACTGGTACCCCCCTGTATATAGCCTCCACATTGACTCTGTACTGGTACCCCCTGTATATAGCCTCCACATTGACTCTGTACCGTAACACCCTGTATATAGCCTCCACATTGACTCTGTACCGGTTCCCCCTGTATATAGCCTCCACATTGACTCTGTACCGGTTCCCCCTGTATATAACCTCCACATTGACTCTGTACCGTAATACCCTGTATATAGCCTCCACATTGACTCTGTACCGGTACCCCCTGTATATAGCCTCCACACTGACTCTGTACCGTATCACCCTGTATATAGCCTCCACACTGACTCTGTATCGGTACCCCCTGTATATAGCCTCCACAATGACTCTGTACCGGTACCTCCTGTATATAGCCTCCACATTGACTCTGTACCGGTACCTCCTGTATATAGTCTCCACATTGACTCTTTACTGGTACCCCCCTGTATATAGCCTCCACATTGACTCTGTACTGGTACCCCCTGTATATAGCCTCCACATTGACTCTGTACCGTAACACCCTGTATATAGCCTCCACATTGACTCTGTACCGGTTCCCCCTGTATATAGCCTCCACATTGACTCTGTACCGGTTCCCCCTGTATATAACCTCCACATTGACTCTGTACCGGTTCCCCCCTGTATACAGCCCCACTATTGTTATTTACTGCTTCTCCTTAATTATTTGTTTTTCTCTTATTTTTCTAATCTCTTACCTTTCTGGGGGTATTTTCTTAAAACTGCATTGTTGCATAAGGGCTTGTGAGTAAGCATGAGGTCTAAACTACAGGTCTACCTGTTGTATTCTACAGTAGTAGTTTACTACTACCTACACCTGTTGTATTCTACAGTAGTAGTTTACTACTACCTACACCTGTTGTATTCTACAGTAGTAGTTTACTACTACCTACACCTGTTGTATTCTACAGTAGTAGTTTACTACTACCTACACCTGTTGTATTCTACAGTAGTAGTTTACTACTACCTACACCTGTTGTATTCTACAGTAGTAGTTTATTACTACCTACACCTGTTGTATTCTACAGTAATAGTTTACTACTACCTACACCTGTTGTATTCTACAGTAATAGTTTACTACTACCTACACCTGTTGTATTCTACAGTAGTAGTTTACTACTACCTACACCTGTTGTATTCTACAGTAGTAGTTTACTACTACCTACACCTGTTGTATTCTACAGTAGTAGTTTACTACTACCTACACCTGTTGTATTCTACAGTAGTAGTTTACTACTACCTACACCTGTTGTATTCTACAGTAGTAGTTTACTACTACCTACACCTGTTGTATTCTACAGTAGTAGTTTACTACTACCTCCACCTGTTGTATTCTACAGTAGTAGTTTATTACTACCTACACCTGTTGTATTCTACAGTAGTAGTTTACTACTACCTACACCTGTTGTATTCTACAGTAGTAGTTTACTACTACCTACACCTGTTGTATTCTACAGTAGTAGTTTACTACTACCTACACCTGTTGTATTCTACAGTAGTATAATTTACTACTACCTACACCTGTTGTATTCTACAGTAGTAGTTTACTACTACCTACACCTGTTGTATTCTACAGTAGTAGTTTACTACTACCTACACCTGTTGTATTCTACAGTAGTATAATTTACTACTACCTACACCTGTTGTATTCTACAGTAGTAGTTTACTACTACCTACACCTGTTGTATTCTACAGTAGTAGTTTACTACTACCTACACCTGTTGTATTCTACAGTAGTAGTTTACTACTACCTACACCTGTTGTATTCTACAGTAGTAGTTTACTACTACCTACACCTGTTGTATTCTACAGTAGTAGTTTACTACTACCTACACCTGTTGTATTCTACAGTAGTAGTTTACTACTACCTACACCTGTTGTATTCTACAGTAGTAGTTTACTACTACCTACACCTGTTGTATTCTACAGTAGTAGTTTACTACTACCTACACCTGTTGTATTCTACAGTAGTAGTTTACTACTACCTACACCTGTTGTATTCTACAGTAGTAGTTTACTACTACCTACACCTGTTGTATTCTACAGTAGTAGTTTACTACTACCTACACCTGTTGTATTCTACAGTAGTATAATTTACTACTACCTACACCTGTTGTATTCTACAGTAGTAGTTTACTACTACCTACACCTGTTGTATTCTACAGTAGTATAATTTACTACTACCTACACCTGTTGTATTCTACAGTAGTAGTTTACTACTACCTACACCTGTTGTATTCTACAGTAGTAGTTTACTACTACCTACACCTGTTGTATTCTACAGTAGTAGTTTATTACTACCTACACCTGTTGTATTCTACAGTAGTAGTTTACTACTACCTACACCTGTTGTATTCTACAGTAGTAGTTTACTACTACCTACACCTGTTGTATTCTACAGTAGTAGTTTACTACTACCTACACCTGTTGTATTCTACAGTAGTAGTTTATTACTACCTACACCTGTTGTATTCTACAGTAGTAGTTTACTACTACCTACACCTGTTGTATTCTACAGTAGTAGTTTACTACTACCTACACCTGTTGTATTCTACAGTAGTAGTTTACTACTACCTACACCTGTTGTATTCTACAGTAGTAGTTTACTACTACCTACACCTGTTGTATTCTACAGTAGTAGTTTACTACTACCTACACCTGTTGTATTCTACAGTAGTAGTTTACTACTACCTACACCTGTTGTATTCTACAGTAGTAGTTTACTACTACCTACACCTGTTGTATTCTACAGTAGTAGTTTACTACTACCTACACCTGTTGTATTCTACAGTAGTAGTTTACTACTACCTACACCTGTTGTATTCTACAGTAGTAGTTTACTACTACCTACACCTGTTGTATTCTACAGTAGTAGTTTACTACTACCTACACCTGTTGTATTCTACAGTAGTAGTTTACTACTACCTACACCTGTTGTATTCTACAGTAGTAGTTTACTACTACCTACACCTGTTGTATTCTACAGTAGTAGTTTACTACTACCTACACCTGTTGTATTCTACAGTAGTAGTTTACTACTACCTACACCTGTTGTATTCTACAGTAGTAGTTTACTACTACCTACACCTGTTGTATTCTACAGTAGTAGTTTATTACTACCTACACCTGTTGTATTCTACAGTAGTAGTTTACTACTACCTACACCTGTTGTATTCTACAGTAGTAGTTTACTACTACCTACACCTGTTGTATTCTACAGTAGTAGTTTACTACTACCTACACCTGTTGTATTCTACAGTAGTAGTTTACTACTACCTACACCTGTTGTATTCTACAGTAGTAGTTTACTACTACCTACACCTGTTGTATTCTACAGTAGTAGTTTACTACTACCTACACCTGTTGTATTCTACAGTAGTAGTTTACTACTACCTACACCTGTTGTATTCTACAGTAGTAGTTTACTACTACCTACACCTGTTGTATTCTACAGTAGTAGTTTACTACTACCTACACCTGTTGTATTCTACAGTAGTAGTTTACTACTACCTACACCTGTTGTATTCTACAGTAGTAGTTTACTACTACCTACACCTGTTGTATTCTACAGTAGTAGTTTACTACTACCTCCACCTGTTGTATTCTACAGTAGTAGTTTACTACTACCTCCACCTGTTGTATTCTACAGTAGTAGTTTACTACTACCTACACCTGTTGTATTCTACAGAAGTAGTTTACTACTACCTCCACCTGTTGTATTCTACAGTAGTAGTTTACTACTACCTCCACCTGTTGTATTCTACAGTAGTAGTTTACTACTACCTCCACCTGTTGTATTCTACAGTAGTAGTTTACTACTACCTCCACCTGTTGTATTCTACAGTAGTAGTTTACTACTACCTACACCTGTTGTATTCTACAGTAGTAGTTTACTACTACCTCCACCTGTTGTATTCTACAGTAGTAGTTTACTACTACCTCCACCTGTTGTATTCTACAGTAGTAGTTTACTACTACCTCCACCTGTTGTATTCTACAGTAGTAGTTTACTACTACCTACACCTGTTGTATTCTACAGTAGTAGTTTACTACTACCTACACCTGTTGTATTCTACAGTAGTAGTTTACTACTACCTACACCTGTTGTATTCTACAGTAGTAGTTTACTACTACCTACACCTGTTGTATTCTACAGTAGTAGTTTACTACTACCTACACCTGTTGTATTCTACAGTAGTAGTTTACTACTACCTACACCTGTTGTATTCTACAGTAGTAGTTTACTACTACCTACACCTGTTGTATTCTACAGTAGTAGTTTACTACTACCTACACCTGTTGTATTCTACAGTAGTAGTTTACTACTACCTCCACCTGTTGTATTCTACAGTAGTAGTTTACTACTACCTCCACCTGTTGTATTCTACAGTAGTAGTTTACTACTACCTCCACCTGTTGTATTCTACAGTAGTAGTTTACTACTACCTCCACCTGTTGTATTCTACAGTAGTAGTTTACTACTACCTACACCTGTTGTATTCTACAGTAGTAGTTTACTGCTACCTCCACCTGTTGTATTCTACAGTAGTAGTTTACTACTACCTCCACCTGTTGTATTCTACAGTAGTAGTTTACTGCTACCTCCTCCTGTTGTATTCTACAGTAGTAGTTTACTGCTACCTCCACCTGTTGTATTCTACAGTAGTAGTTTACTGCTACCTCCACCTGTTGTATTCTACAGTAGTAGTTTACTACTACCTACACCTGTTGTATTCTACAGTAGTAGTTTACTACTACCTACACCTGTTGTATTCTACAGTAGTAGTTTACTACTACCTACACCTGTTGTATTCTACAGTAGTAGTTTACTACTACCTACACCTGTTGTATTCTACAGTAGTAGTTTACTACTACCTACACCTGTTGTATTCTACAGTAGTAGTTTACTACTACCTACACCTGTTGTATTCTACAGTAGTAGTTTACTACTACCTACACCTGTTGTATTCTACAGTAGTAGTTTACTACTACCTCCACCTGTTGTATTCTACAGTAGTAGTTTATTACTACCTACACCTGTTGTATTCTACAGTAGTAGTTTACTACTACCTACACCTGTTGTATTCTACAGTAGTAGTTTACTACTACCTACACCTGTTGTATTCTACAGTAGTAGTTTACTACTACCTACACCTGTTGTATTCTACAGTAGTAGTTTACTACTACCTACACCTGTTGTATTCTACAGTAGTATAATTTACTACTACCTACACCTGTTGTATTCTACAGTAGTAGTTTACTACTACCTACACCTGTTGTATTCTACAGTAGTAGTTTACTACTACCTACACCTGTTGTATTCTACAGTAGTATAATTTACTACTACCTACACCTGTTGTATTCTACAGTAGTAGTTTACTACTACCTACACCTGTTGTATTCTACAGTAGTAGTTTACTACTACCTACACCTGTTGTATTCTACAGTAGTAGTTTACTACTACCTACACCTGTTGTATTCTACAGTAGTAGTTTACTACTACCTACACCTGTTGTATTCTACAGTAGTAGTTTACTACTACCTACACCTGTTGTATTCTACAGTAGTAGTTTACTACTACCTACACCTGTTGTATTCTACAGTAGTAGTTTACTACTACCTACACCTGTTGTATTCTACAGTAGTAGTTTACTACTACCTACACCTGTTGTATTCTACAGTAGTAGTTTACTACTACCTACACCTGTTGTATTCTACAGTAGTAGTTTACTACTACCTACACCTGTTGTATTCTACAGTAGTAGTTTACTACTACCTACACCTGTTGTATTCTACAGTAGTATAATTTACTACTACCTACACCTGTTGTATTCTACAGTAGTAGTTTACTACTACCTACACCTGTTGTATTCTACAGTAGTATAATTTACTACTACCTACACCTGTTGTATTCTACAGTAGTAGTTTACTACTACCTACACCTGTTGTATTCTACAGTAGTAGTTTACTACTACCTACACCTGTTGTATTCTACAGTAGTAGTTTATTACTACCTACACCTGTTGTATTCTACAGTAGTAGTTTACTACTACCTACACCTGTTGTATTCTACAGTAGTAGTTTACTACTACCTACACCTGTTGTATTCTACAGTAGTAGTTTACTACTACCTACACCTGTTGTATTCTACAGTAGTAGTTTATTACTACCTACACCTGTTGTATTCTACAGTAGTAGTTTACTACTACCTACACCTGTTGTATTCTACAGTAGTAGTTTACTACTACCTACACCTGTTGTATTCTACAGTAGTAGTTTACTACTACCTACACCTGTTGTATTCTACAGTAGTAGTTTACTACTACCTACACCTGTTGTATTCTACAGTAGTAGTTTACTACTACCTACACCTGTTGTATTCTACAGTAGTAGTTTACTACTACCTACACCTGTTGTATTCTACAGTAGTAGTTTACTACTACCTACACCTGTTGTATTCTACAGTAGTAGTTTACTACTACCTACACCTGTTGTATTCTACAGTAGTAGTTTACTACTACCTACACCTGTTGTATTCTACAGTAGTAGTTTACTACTACCTACACCTGTTGTATTCTACAGTAGTAGTTTACTACTACCTACACCTGTTGTATTCTACAGTAGTAGTTTACTACTACCTACACCTGTTGTATTCTACAGTAGTAGTTTACTACTACCTACACCTGTTGTATTCTACAGTAGTAGTTTACTACTACCTACACCTGTTGTATTCTACAGTAGTAGTTTACTACTACCTACACCTGTTGTATTCTACAGTAGTAGTTTACTACTACCTACACCTGTTGTATTCTACAGTAGTAGTTTATTACTACCTACACCTGTTGTATTCTACAGTAGTAGTTTACTACTACCTACACCTGTTGTATTCTACAGTAGTAGTTTACTACTACCTACACCTGTTGTATTCTACAGTAGTAGTTTACTACTACCTACACCTGTTGTATTCTACAGTAGTAGTTTACTACTACCTACACCTGTTGTATTCTACAGTAGTAGTTTACTACTACCTACACCTGTTGTATTCTACAGTAGTAGTTTACTACTACCTACACCTGTTGTATTCTACAGTAGTAGTTTACTACTACCTACACCTGTTGTATTCTACAGTAGTAGTTTACTACTACCTACACCTGTTGTATTCTACAGTAGTAGTTTACTACTACCTACACCTGTTGTATTCTACAGTAGTAGTTTACTACTACCTACACCTGTTGTATTCTACAGTAGTAGTTTACTACTACCTACACCTGTTGTATTCTACAGTAGTAGTTTACTACTACCTACACCTGTTGTATTCTACAGTAGTAGTTTACTACTACCTCCACCTGTTGTATTCTACAGTAGTAGTTTACTACTACCTCCACCTGTTGTATTCTACAGTAGTAGTTTACTACTACCTACACCTGTTGTATTCTACAGAAGTAGTTTACTACTACCTCCACCTGTTGTATTCTACAGTAGTAGTTTACTACTACCTCCACCTGTTGTATTCTACAGTAGTAGTTTACTACTACCTCCACCTGTTGTATTCTACAGTAGTAGTTTACTACTACCTCCACCTGTTGTATTCTACAGTAGTAGTTTACTACTACCTACACCTGTTGTATTCTACAGTAGTAGTTTACTACTACCTCCACCTGTTGTATTCTACAGTAGTAGTTTACTACTACCTCCACCTGTTGTATTCTACAGTAGTAGTTTACTACTACCTCCACCTGTTGTATTCTACAGTAGTAGTTTACTACTACCTACACCTGTTGTATTCTACAGTAGTAGTTTACTACTACCTACACCTGTTGTATTCTACAGTAGTAGTTTACTACTACCTACACCTGTTGTATTCTACAGTAGTAGTTTACTACTACCTACACCTGTTGTATTCTACAGTAGTAGTTTACTACTACCTACACCTGTTGTATTCTACAGTAGTAGTTTACTACTACCTACACCTGTTGTATTCTACAGTAGTAGTTTACTACTACCTACACCTGTTGTATTCTACAGTAGTAGTTTACTACTACCTACACCTGTTGTATTCTACAGTAGTAGTTTACTACTACCTCCACCTGTTGTATTCTACAGTAGTAGTTTACTACTACCTCCACCTGTTGTATTCTACAGTAGTAGTTTACTACTACCTCCACCTGTTGTATTCTACAGTAGTAGTTTACTGCTACCTCCACCTGTTGTATTCTACAGTAGTAGTTTACTGCTACCTACACCTGTTGTATTCTACAGTAGTAGTTTACTGCTACCTCCACCTGTTGTATTCTACAGTAGTAGTTTACTGCTACCTCCACCTGTTGTATTCTACAGTAGTAGTTTACTGCTACCTCCTCCTGTTGTATTCTACAGTAGTAGTTTACTGCTACCTCCACCTGTTGTATTCTACAGTAGTAGTTTACTGCTACCTCCACCTGTTGTATTCTACAGTAGTAGTTTACTGCTACCTCCACCTGTTGTATTCTACAGTAGTAGTTTACTGCTACCTCCACCTGTTGTATTCTACAGTAGTAGTTTACTGCTACCTCCACCTGTTGTATTCTACAGTAGTAGTTTACTGCTACCTCCACCTGTTGTATTCTACAGTAGTAGTTTACTGCTACCTCCACCTGTTGTATTCTACAGTAGTAGTTTACTGCTACCTCCACCTGTTGTATTCTACAGTAGTAGTTTACTGCTACCTCCACCTGTTGTATTCTACAGTAGTAGTTTACTGCTACCTCCACCTGTTGTATTCTACAGTAGTAGTTTACTGCTACCTACACCTGTTGTATTCTACAGTAGTAGTTTACTGCTACCTACACCTGTTGTATTCTACAGTAGTAGTTTACTGCTACCTACACCTGTTGTATTCTACAGTAGTAGTTTACTGCTACCTACACCTGTTGTATTCTACAGTAGTAGTTTACTGCTACCTACACCTGTTGTATTCTACAGTAGTAGTTTACTGCTACCTACACCTGTTGTATTCTACAGTAGTAGTTTACTGCTACCTACACCTGTTGTATTCTACAGTAGTAGTTTACTGCTACCTACACCTGTTGTATTCTACAGTAGTAGTTTACTGCTACCTACACCTGTTGTATTCTACAGTAGTAGTTTACTGCTACCTACACCTGTTGTATTCTACAGTAGTAGTTTACTGCTACCTACACCTGTTGTATTCTACAGTAGTAGTTTACTGCTACCTACACCTGTTGTATTCTACAGTAGTAGTTTACTGCTACCTCCACCTGTTGTAGTCTACAGTAGTAGTTTACTGCTACCTCCACCTGTTGTATTCTACAGTAGTAGTTTACTGCTACCTCCACCTGTTGTATTCTACAGTAGTAGTTTACTGCTACCTACACCTGTTGTATTCTACAGTAGTAGTTTACTGCTACCTACACCTGTTGTATTCTACAGTAGTAGTTTACTGCTACCTACACCTGTTGTATTCTACAGTAGTAGTTTACTGCTACCTACACCTGTTGTATTCTACAGTAGTAGTTTACTGCTACCTACACCTGTTGTATTCTACAGTAGTAGTTTACTGCTACCTACACCTGTTGTATTCTACAGTAGTAGTTTACTGCTACCTACACCTGTTGTATTCTACAGTAGTAGTTTACTACTACCTACACCTGTTGTATTCTACAGTAGTAGTTTACTACTACCTACACCTGTTGTATTCTACAGTAGTAGTTTACTACTACCTACACCTGTTGTATTCTACAGTAGTAGTTTACTACTACCTACACCTGTTGTATTCTACAGTAGTAGTTTACTACTACCTACACCTGTTGTATTCTACAGTAGTAGTTTACTACTACCTACACCTGTTGTATTCTACAGTAGTAGTTTACTACTACCTACACCTGTTGTATTCTACAGTAGTAGTTTACTACTACCTACACCTGTTGTATTCTACAGTAGTAGTTTACTACTACCTACACCTGTTGTATTCTACAGTAGTAGTTTACTACTACCTACACCTGTTGTATTCTACAGTAGTAGTTTACTACTACCTACACCTGTTGTATTCTACAGTAGTAGTTTACTACTACCTACACCTGTTGTATTCTACAGTAGTAGTTTACTACTACCTACACCTGTTGTATTCTACAGTAGTAGTTTACTACTACCTACACCTGTTGTATTCTACAGTAGTAGTTTACTACTACCTACACCTGTTGTATTCTACAGTAGTAGTTTACTACTACCTACACCTGTTGTATTCTACAGTAGTAGTTTACTACTACCTACACCTGTTGTATTCTACAGTAGTAGTTTACTACTACCTACACCTGTTGTATTCTACAGTAGTAGTTTACTACTACCTCCACCTGTTGTATTCTACAGTAGTAGTTTACTACTACCTCCACCTGTTGTATTCTACAGTAGTAGTTTACTGCTACCTCCACCTGTTGTATTCTACAGTAGTAGTTTACTACTACCTCCACCTGTTGTATTCTACAGTAGTAGTTTACTGCTACCTCCACCTGTTGTATTCTACAGTAGTAGTTTACTGCTACCTCCACCTGTTGTATTCTACAGTAGTAGTTTACTGCTACCTCCACCTGTTGTATTCTACAGTAGTAGTTTACTGCTACCTCCACCTGTTGTATTCTACAGTAGTAGTTTACTGCTACCTCCACCTGTTGTATTCTACAGTAGTAGTTTACTGCTACCTCCACCTGTTGTATTCTACAGTAGTAGTTTACTGCTACCTCCACCTGTTGTATTCTACAGTAGTAGTTTACTGCTACCTCCACCTGTTGTATTCTACAGTAGTAGTTTACTGCTACCTCCACCTGTTGTATTCTACAGTAGTAGTTTACTGCTACCTCCACCTGTTGTATTCTACAGTAGTAGTTTACTGCTACCTCCACCTGTTGTATTCTACAGTAGTAGTTTACTGCTACCTCCACCTGTTGTATTCTACAGTAGTAGTTTACTGCTACCTCCACCTGTTGTATTCTACAGTAGTAGTTTACTGCTACCTCCACCTGTTGTATTCTACAGTAGTAGTTTACTGCTACCTCCACCTGTTGTATTCTACAGTAGTAGTTTACTGCTACCTCCACCTGTTGTATTCTACAGTAGTAGTTTACTGCTACCTACACCTGTTGTATTCTACAGTAGTAGTTTACTGCTACCTACACCTGTTGTATTCTACAGTAGTAGTTTACTGCTACCTACACCTGTTGTATTCTACAGTAGTAGTTTACTGCTACCTACACCTGTTGTATTCTACAGTAGTAGTTTACTGCTACCTACACCTGTTGTATTCTACAGTAGTAGTTTACTGCTACCTACACCTGTTGTATTCTACAGTAGTAGTTTACTGCTACCTACACCTGTTGTATTCTACAGTAGTAGTTTACTGCTACCTCCACCTGTTGTATTCTACAGTAGTAGTTTACTGCTACCTCCACCTGTTGTATTCTACAGTAGTAGTTACTGCTACCTCCACCTGTTGTATTCTACAGTAGTAGTTTACTGCTACCTCCACCTGTTGTATTCTACAGTAGTAGTTTACTGCTACCTCCACCTGTTGTATTCTACAGTAGTAGTTTACTGCTACCTCCACCTGTTGTATTCTACAGTAGTAGTTTACTGCTACCTACACCTGTTGTATTCTACAGTAGTAGTTTTACTGCTACCTACACCTGTTTGTATTCTACAGTAGTAGTTTACTGCTACCTACACCTGTTGTATTCTACAGTAGTAGTTTACTGCTACCTACACCTGTTTGTATTCTACAGTAGTAGTTTACTGCTACCTACACCTGTTGTATTCTACAGTAGTAGTTTACTGCTACCTACACCTGTTGTATTCTACAGTAGTAGTTTACTACTACCTACACCTGTTGTATTCTACAGTAGTAGTTTACTACTACCTACACCTGTTGTATTCTACAGTAGTAGTTTACTACTACCTACACCTGTTGTATTCTACAGTAGTAGTTTACTACTACCTACACCTGTTGTATTCTACAGTAGTAGTTTACTACTACCTACACCTGTTGTATTCTACAGTAGTAGTTTACTACTACCTACACCTGTTGTATTCTACAGTAGTAGTTTACTACTACCTACACCTGTTTGTATTCTACAGTAGTAGTTTACTACTACCTACACCTGTTGTATTCTACAGTAGTAGTTTACTACTACCTACACCTGTTGTATTCTACAGTAGTAGTTTACTACTACCTACACCTGTTGTATTCTACAGTAGTAGTTTACTACTACCTACACCTGTTGTATTCTACAGTAGTAGTTTACTACTACCTACACCTGTTGTATTCTACAGTAGTAGTTTACTACTACCTACACCTGTTGTATTCTACAGTAGTAGTTTACTACTACCTACACCTGTTGTATTCTACAGTAGTAGTTTACTACTACCTACACCTGTTGTATTCTACAGTAGTAGTTTACTACTACCTACACCTGTTGTATTCTACAGTAGTAGTTTACTACTACCTACACCTGTTGTATTCTACAGTAGTAGTTTACTACTACCTACACCTGTTGTATTCTACAGTAGTAGTTTACTACTACCTACACCTGTTTGTATTCTACAGTAGTAGTTTACTACTACCTACACCTGTTGTATTCTACAGTAGTAGTTTACTACTACCTACACCTGTTGTATTCTACAGTAGTAGTTTACTACTACCTACACCTGTTGTATTCTACAGTAGTAGTTTACTACTACCTACACCTGTTGTATTCTACAGTAGTAGTTTACTACTACCTACACCTGTTGTATTCTACAGTAGTAGTTTACTACTACCTACACCTGTTGTATTCTACAGTAGTAGTTTACTACTACCTACACCTGTTGTATTCTACAGTAGTAGTTTACTACTACCTACACCTGTTGTATTCTACAGTAGTAGTTTACTACTACCTACACCTGTTGTATTCTACAGTAGTAGTTTACTACTACCTACACCTGTTGTATTCTACAGTAGTAGTTTACTACTACCTACACCTGTTGTATTCTACAGTAGTAGTTTACTACTACCTACACCTGTTGTATTCTACAGTAGTAGTTTACTACTACCTACACCTGTTGTATTCTACAGTAGTAGTTTACTACTACCTACACCTGTTGTATTCTACAGTAGTAGTTTACTACTACCTACACCTGTTGTATTCTACAGTAGTAGTTTACTACTACCTACACCTGTTGTATTCTACAGTAGTAGTTTACTACTACCTACACCTGTTGTATTCTACAGTAGTAGTTTACTACTACCTCCACCTGTTGTATTCTACAGTAGTAGTTTACTACTACCTCCACCTGTTGTATTCTACAGTAGTAGTTTACTACTACCTCCACCTGTTGTATTCTACAGTAGTAGTTTACTACTACCTCCACCTGTTGTATTCTACAGTAGTAGTTTACTACTACCTCCACCTGTTGTATTCTACAGTAGTAGTTTACTACTACCTCCACCTGTTGTATTCTACAGTAGTAGTTTACTACTACCTCCACCTGTTGTATTCTACAGTAGTAGTTTACTACTACCTCCACCTGTTGTATTCTACAGTAGTAGTTTACTACTACCTCCACCTGTTGTATTCTACAGTAGTAGTTTACTACTACCTACACCTGTTGTATTCTACAGTAGTAGTTTACTACTACCTCCACCTGTTGTATTCTACAGTAGTAGTTTACTACTACCTCCACCTGTTGTATTCTACAGTAGTAGTTTACTACTACCTCCACCTGTTGTATTCTACAGTAGTAGTTTACTACTACCTCCACCTGTTGTATTCTACAGTAGTAGTTTACTACTACCTCCACCTGTTGTATTCTACAGTAGTAGTTTACTACTACCTCCACCTGTTGTATTCTACAGTAGTAGTTTACTACTACCTCCACCTGTTGTATTCTACAGTAGTAGTTTACTACTACCTCCACCTGTTGTATTCTACAGTAGTAGTTTACTACTACCTCCACCTGTTGTATTCTACAGTAGTAGTTTACTACTACCTCCACCTGTTGTATTCTACAGTAGTAGTTTACTGCTACCTACACCTGTTGTATTCTACAGTAGTTTACTACTACCTACACCTGTTGTATTCTACAGTAGTAGTTTACTACTACCTACACCTGTTGTATTCTACAGTAGTAGTTTACTGCTACCTACACCTGTTGTATTCTACAGTAGTAGTTTACTGCTACCTACACCTGTTGTATTCTACAGTAGTAGTTTACTGCTACCTACACCTGTTGTATTCTACAGTAGTAGTTTACTGCTACCTACACCTGTTGTATTCTACAGTAGTAGTTTACTGCTACCTACACCTGTTGTATTCTACAGTAGTAGTTTACTGCTACCTACACCTGTTGTATTCTACAGTAGTAGTTTACTGCTACCTACACCTGTTGTATTCTACAGTAGTAGTTTACTGCTACCTACACCTGTTGTATTCTACAGTAGTAGTTTACTGCTACCTACACCTGTTGTATTCTACAGTAGTAGTTTACTGCTACCTACACCTGTTGTATTCTACAGTAGTAGTTTACTGCTACCTACACCTGTTGTATTCTACAGTAGTAGTTTACTGCTACCTACACCTGTTGTATTCTACAGTAGTAGTTTACTGCTACCTACACCTGTTGTATTCTACAGTAGTAGTTTACTGCTACCTACACCTGTTGTATTCTACAGTAGTAGTTTACTGCTACCTACACCTGTTGTATTCTACAGTAGTAGTTTACTGCTACCTACACCTGTTGTATTCTACAGTAGTAGTTTACTGCTACCTACACCTGTTGTATTCTACAGTAGTAGTTTACTGCTACCTACACCTGTTGTATTCTACAGTAGTAGTTTACTGCTACCTACACCTGTTGTATTCTACAGTAGTAGTTTACTGCTACCTACACCTGTTGTATTCTACAGTAGTAGTTTACTGCTACCTACACCTGTTGTATTCTACAGTAGTAGTTTACTGCTACCTACACCTGTTGTATTCTACAGTAGTAGTTTACTGCTACCTACACCTGTTGTATTCTACAGTAGTAGTTTACTGCTACCTACACCTGTTGTATTCTACAGTAGTAGTTTACTGCTACCTACACCTGTTGTATTCTACAGTAGTAGTTTACTGCTACCTACACCTGTTGTATTCTACAGTAGTAGTTTACTGCTACCTACACCTGTTGTATTCTACAGTAGTAGTTTACTGCTACCTACACCTGTTGTATTCTACAGTAGTAGTTTACTGCTACCTACACCTGTTGTATTCTACAGTAGTAGTTTACTGCTACCTACACCTGTTGTATTCTACAGTAGTAGTTTACTACTACCTACACCTGTTGTATTCTACAGTAGTAGTTTACTACTACCTACACCTGTTGTATTCTACAGTAGTAGTTTACTACTACCTACACCTGTTGTATTCTACAGTAGTAGTTTACTACTACCTACACCTGTTGTATTCTACAGTAGTAGTTTACTACTACCTACACCTGTTGTATTCTACAGTAGTAGTTTACTACTACCTCCACCTGTTGTATTCTACAGTAGTAGTTTACTACTACCTCCACCTGTTGTATTCTACAGTAGTAGTTTACTACTACCTCCACCTGTTGTATTCTACAGTAGTAGTTTACTACTACCTCCACCTGTTGTATTCTACAGTAGTAGTTTACTACTACCTCCACCTGTTGTATTCTACAGTAGTAGTTTACTACTACCTCCACCTGTTGTATTCTACAGTAGTAGTTTACTACTACCTCCACCTGTTGTATTCTACAGTAGTAGTTTACTACTACCTCCACCTGTTGTATTCTACAGTAGTAGTTTACTACTACCTCCACCTGTTGTATTCTACAGTAGTAGTTTACTACTACCTCCACCTGTTGTATTCTACAGTAGTAGTTTACTACTACCTCCACCTGTTGTATTCTACAGTAGTAGTTTACTACTACCTCCACCTGTTGTATTCTACAGTAGTAGTTTACTACTACCTCCACCTGTTGTATTCTACAGTAGTAGTTTACTACTACCTCCACCTGTTGTATTCTACAGTAGTAGTTTACTACTACCTCCACCTGTTGTATTCTACAGTAGTAGTTTACTACTACCTACACCTGTTGTATTCTACAGTAGTAGTTTACTACTACCTACACCTGTTGTATTCTACAGTAGTAGTTTACTACTACCTACACCTGTTGTATTCTACAGTAGTAGTTTACTACTACCTACACCTGTTGTATTCTACAGTAGTAGTTTACTGCTACCTACACCTGTTGTATTCTACAGTAGTAGTTTACTGCTACCTACACCTGTTGTATTCTACAGTAGTAGTTTACTGCTACCTACACCTGTTGTATTCTACAGTAGTAGTTTACTGCTACCTACACCTGTTGTATTCTACAGTAGTAGTTTACTGCTACCTACACCTGTTGTATTCTACAGTAGTAGTTTACTGCTACCTACACCTGTTGTATTCTACAGTAGTAGTTTACTGCTACCTACACCTGTTGTATTCTACAGTAGTAGTTTACTGCTACCTACACCTGTTGTATTCTACAGTAGTAGTTTACTGCTACCTACACCTGTTGTATTCTACAGTAGTAGTTTACTGCTACCTACACCTGTTGTATTCTACAGTAGTAGTTTACTGCTACCTACACCTGTTGTATTCTACAGTAGTAGTTTACTGCTACCTACACCTGTTGTATTCTACAGTAGTAGTTTACTGCTACCTACACCTGTTGTATTCTACAGTAGTAGTTTACTGCTACCTCCACCTGTTGTATTCTACAGTAGTAGTTTACTGCTACCTCCACCTGTTGTATTCTACAGTAGTAGTTTACTGCTACCTCCACCTGTTGTATTCTACAGTAGTAGTTTACTACTACCTCCACCTGTTGTATTCTACAGTAGTAGTTTACTACTACCTCCACCTGTTGTATTCTACAGTAGTAGTTTACTACTACCTCCACCTGTTGTATTCTACAGTAGTAGTTTACTACTACCTCCACCTGTTGTATTCTACAGTAGTAGTTTACTACTACCTCCACCTGTTGTATTCTACAGTAGTAGTTTACTACTACCTCCACCTGTTGTATTCTACAGTAGTAGTTTACTACTACCTCCACCTGTTGTATTCTACAGTAGTAGTTTACTACTACCTCCACCTGTTGTATTCTACAGTAGTAGTTTACTACTACCTCCACCTGTTGTATTCTACAGTAGTAGTTTACTACTACCTCCACCTGTTGTATTCTACAGTAGTAGTTTACTACTACCTCCACCTGTTGTATTCTACAGTAGTAGTTTACTACTACCTCCACCTGTTGTATTCTACAGTAGTAGTTTACTACTACCTCCACCTGTTGTATTCTACAGTAGTAGTTTACTACTACCTCCACCTGTTGTATTCTACAGTAGTAGTTTACTACTACCTCCACCTGTTGTATTCTACAGTAGTAGTTTACTACTACCTCCACCTGTTGTATTCTACAGTAGTAGTTTACTACTACCTCCACCTGTTGTATTCTACAGTAGTAGTTTACTACTACCTCCACCTGTTGTATTCTACAGTAGTAGTTTACTACTACCTCCACCTGTTGTATTCTACAGTAGTAGTTTACTGCTACCTACACCTGTTGTATTCTACAGTAGTAGTTTACTGCTACCTACACCTGTTGTATTCTACAGTAGTAGTTTACTGCTACCTACACCTGTTGTATTCTACAGTAGTAGTTTACTGCTACCTCCACCTGTTGTATTCTACAGTAGTAGTTTACTGCTACCTACACCTGTTGTATTCTACAGTAGTAGTTTACTGCTACCTCCACCTGTTGTATTCTACAGTAGTAGTTTACTGCTACCTACACCTGTTGTATTCTACAGTAGTAGTTTACTGCTACCTACACCTGTTGTATTCTACAGTAGTAGTTTACTGCTACCTACACCTGTTGTATTCTACAGTAGTAGTTTACTGCTACCTACACCTGTTGTATTCTACAGTAGTAGTTTACTGCTACCTACACCTGTTGTATTCTACAGTAGTAGTTTACTGCTACCTACACCTGTTGTATTCTACAGTAGTAGTTTACTGCTACCTACACCTGTTGTATTCTACAGTAGTAGTTTACTGCTACCTACACCTGTTGTATTCTACAGTAGTAGTTTACTGCTACCTACACCTGTTGTATTCTACAGTAGTAGTTTACTGCTACCTACACCTGTTGTATTCTACAGTAGTAGTTTACTGCTACCTACACCTGTTGTATTCTACAGTAGTAGTTTACTGCTACCTACACCTGTTGTATTCTACAGTAGTAGTTTACTGCTACCTACACCTGTTGTATTCTACAGTAGTAGTTTACTGCTACCTACACCTGTTGTATTCTACAGTAGTAGTTTACTGCTACCTACACCTGTTGTATTCTACAGTAGTAGTTTACTGCTACCTACACCTGTTGTATTCTACAGTAGTAGTTTACTGCTACCTACACCTGTTGTATTCTACAGTAGTAGTTTACTGCTACCTACACCTGTTGTATTCTACAGTAGTAGTTTACTGCTACCTACACCTGTTGTATTCTACAGTAGTAGTTTACTGCTACCTACACCTGTTGTATTCTACAGTAGTAGTTTACTGCTACCTACACCTGTTGTATTCTACAGTAGTAGTTTACTGCTACCTACACCTGTTGTATTCTACAGTAGTAGTTTACTGCTACCTACACCTGTTGTATTCTACAGTAGTAGTTTACTGCTACCTACACCTGTTGTATTCTACAGTAGTAGTTTACTGCTACCTACACCTGTTGTATTCTACAGTAGTAGTTTACTGCTACCTACACCTGTTGTATTCTACAGTAGTAGTTTACTGCTACCTACACCTGTTGTATTCTACAGTAGTAGTTTACTGCTACCTACACCTGTTGTATTCTACAGTAGTAGTTTACTGCTACCTACACCTGTTGTATTCTACAGTAGTAGTTTACTGCTACCTACACCTGTTGTATTCTACAGTAGTAGTTTACTGCTACCTACACCTGTTGTATTCTACAGTAGTAGTTTACTGCTACCTACACCTGTTGTATTCTACAGTAGTAGTTTACTGCTACCTACACCTGTTGTATTCTACAGTAGTAGTTTACTGCTACCTACACCTGTTGTATTCTACAGTAGTAGTTTACTGCTACCTACACCTGTTGTATTCTACAGTAGTAGTTTACTGCTACCTACACCTGTTGTATTCTACAGTAGTAGTTTACTGCTACCTACACCTGTTGTATTCTACAGTAGTAGTTTACTGCTACCTACACCTGTTGTATTCTACAGTAGTAGTTTACTGCTACCTACACCTGTTGTATTCTACAGTAGTAGTTTACTGCTACCTACACCTGTTGTATTCTACAGTAGTAGTTTACTGCTACCTACACCTGTTGTATTCTACAGTAGTAGTTTACTGCTACCTACACCTGTTGTATTCTACAGTAGTAGTTTACTGCTACCTACACCTGTTGTATTCTACAGTAGTAGTTTACTGCTACCTACACCTGTTGTATTCTACAGTAGTAGTTTACTGCTACCTACACCTGTTGTATTCTACAGTAGTAGTTTACTGCTACCTACACCTGTTGTATTCTACAGTAGTAGTTTACTGCTACCTACACCTGTTGTATTCTACAGTAGTAGTTTACTGCTACCTACACCTGTTGTATTCTACAGTAGTAGTTTACTGCTACCTACACCTGTTGTATTCTACAGTAGTAGTTTACTGCTACCTACACCTGTTGTATTCTACAGTAGTAGTTTACTGCTACCTACACCTGTTGTATTCTACAGTAGTAGTTTACTGCTACCTACACCTGTTGTATTCTACAGTAGTAGTTTACTGCTACCTACACCTGTTGTATTCTACAGTAGTAGTTTACTGCTACCTACACCTGTTGTATTCTACAGTAGTAGTTTACTGCTACCTACACCTGTTGTATTCTACAGTAGTAGTTTACTGCTACCTACACCTGTTGTATTCTACAGTAGTAGTTTACTGCTACCTACACCTGTTGTATTCTACAGTAGTAGTTTACTGCTACCTACACCTGTTGTATTCTACAGTAGTAGTTTACTGCTACCTACACCTGTTGTATTCTACAGTAGTAGTTTACTGCTACCTACACCTGTTGTATTCTACAGTAGTAGTTTACTGCTACCTACACCTGTTGTATTCTACAGTAGTAGTTTACTGCTACCTACACCTGTTGTATTCTACAGTAGTAGTTTACTGCTACCTACACCTGTTGTATTCTACAGTAGTAGTTTACTGCTACCTACACCTGTTGTATTCTACAGTAGTAGTTTACTGCTACCTACACCTGTTGTATTCTACAGTAGTAGTTTACTGCTACCTACACCTGTTGTATTCTACAGTAGTAGTTTACTGCTACCTACACCTGTTGTATTCTACCGTAGTAGTTTACTGCTACCTACACCTGTTGTATTCTACAGTAGTAGTTTACTGCTACCTACACCTGTTGTATTCTACCGTAGTAGTTTACTGCTACCTACACCTGTTGTATTCTACAGTAGTAGTTTACTGCTACCTACACCTGTTGTATTCTACAGTAGTAGTTTACTGCTACCTACACCTGTTGTATTCTACCGTAGTAGTTTACTGCTACCTACACCTGTTGTATTCTACAGTAGTAGTTTACTGCTACCTACACCTGTTGTATTCTACAGTAGTAGTTTACTGCTACCTACACCTGTTGTATTCTACAGTAGTAGTTTACTGCTACCTACACCTGTTGTATTCTACAGTAGTAGTTTACTGCTACCTACACCTGTTGTATTCTACAGTAGTAGTTTACTGCTACCTACACCTGTTGTATTCTACAGTAGTAGTTTACTGCTACCTACACCTGTTGTATTCTACAGTAGTAGTTTACTGCTACCTACACCTGTTGTATTCTACAGTAGTAGTTTACTGCTACCTACACCTGTTGTATTCTACAGTAGTAGTTTACTGCTACCTACACCTGTTGTATTCTACAGTAGTAGTTTACTGCTACCTACACCTGTTGTATTCTACAGTAGTAGTTTACTGCTACCTACACCTGTTGTATTCTACCGTAGTAGTTTACTGCTACCTACACCTGTTGTATTCTACAGTAGTAGTTTACTGCTACCTACACCTGTTGTATTCTACCGTAGTAGTTTACTGCTACCTACACCTGTTGTATTCTACAGTAGTAGTTTACTGCTACCTACACCTGTTGTATTCTACAGTAGTAGTTTACTGCTACCTACACCTGTTGTATTCTACAGTAGTAGTTTACTGCTACCTACACCTGTTGTATTCTACAGTAGTAGTTTACTGCTACCTACACCTGTTCTATTCTACAGTAGTAGTTTACTGCTACCTACACCTGTTGTATTCTACAGTAGTAGTTTACTGCTACCTACACCTGTTGTATTCTACAGTAGTAGTTTACTGCTACCTACACCTGTTGTATTCTCCAGTAGTAGTTTACTGCTACCTACACCTGTTGTATTCTACAGTAGTAGTTTACTGCTACCTACACCTGTTGTATTCTACAGTAGTAGTTTACTGCTACCTACACCTGTTGTATTCTACAGTAGTAGTTTACTGCTACCTACACCTGTTGTATTCTACAGTAGTAGTTTACTGCTACCTACACCTGTTGTATTCTACAGTAGTAGTTTACTGCTACCTACACCTGTTGTATTCTACAGTAGTAGTTTACTGCTACCTACACCTGTTGTATTCTACAGTAGTAGTTTACTGCTACCTACACCTGTTGTATTCTACAGTAGTAGTTTACTGCTACCTACACCTGTTGTATTCTACAGTAGTAGTTTACTGCTACCTACACCTGTTGTATTCTACAGTAGTAGTTTACTGCTACCTACACCTGTTGTATTCTACAGTAGTAGTTTACTGCTACCTACACCTGTTGTATTCTACAGTAGTAGTTTACTGCTACCTACACCTGTTGTATTCTACAGTAGTAGTTTACTGCTACCTACACCTGTTGTATTCTACAGTAGTAGTTTACTGCTACCTACACCTGTTGTATTCTACAGTAGTAGTATACTGCTACCTACACCTGTTGTATTCTACAGTAGTAGTTTACTGCTACCTACACCTGTTGTATTCCACAGTAGTAGTTTACTGCTACCTACACCTGTTGTATTCTACAGTAGTAGTTTACTGCTACCTACACCTGTTGTATTCCACAGTAGTAGTTTACTGCTACCTACACCTGTTGTATTCTACAGTAGTAGTTTACTGCTACCTACACCTGTTGTATTCCACAGTAGTAGTTTACTGCTACCTACACCTGTTGTATTCTACAGTAGTAGTTTACTGCTACCTACACCTGTTGTATTCTACAGTAGTAGTTTACTGCTACCTACACCTGTTGTATTCTACAGTAGTAGTTTACTGCTACCTACACCTGTTGTATTCTACAGTAGTAGTTTACTGCTACCTACACCTGTTGTATTCTACAGTAGTAGTTTACTGCTACCTACACCTGTTGTATTCTACAGTAGTAGTTTACTGCTACCTACACCTGTTGTATTCTACAGTAGTAGTTTACTGCTACCTACACCTGTTGTATTCTACAGTAGTAGTTTACTGCTACCTACACCTGTTGTATTCTACAGTAGTAGTTTACTACTACCTACACCTGTTGTATTCTACAGTAGTAGTTTACTACTACCTACACCTGTTGTATTCTACAGTAGTAGTTTACTACTACCTACACCTGTTGTATTCTACAGTAGTAGTTTACTACTACCTACACCTGTTGTATTCTACAGTAGTAGTTTACTACTACCTACACCTGTTGTATTCTACAGTAGTAGTTTACTACTACCTACACCTGTTGTATTCTACAGTAGTAGTTTACTACTACCTACACCTGTTGTATTCTACAGTAGTAGTTTACTACTACCTACACCTGTTGTATTCTACAGTAGTAGTTTACTACTACCTCCACCTGTTGTATTCTACAGTAGTAGTTTACTACTACCTCCACCTGTTGTATTCTACAGTAGTAGTTTACTACTACCTCCACCTGTTGTATTCTACAGTAGTAGTTTACTACTACCTCCACCTGTTGTATTCTACAGTAGTAGTTTACTACTACCTCCACCTGTTGTATTCTACAGTAGTAGTTTACTACTACCTACACCTGTTGTATTCTACAGTAGTAGTTTACTACTACCTACACCTGTTGTATTCTACAGTAGTAGTTTACTACTACCTACACCTGTTGTATTCTACAGTAGTAGTTTACTACTACCTACACCTGTTGTATTCTACAGTAGTAGTTTACTACTACCTACACCTGTTGTATTCTACAGTAGTAGTTTACTACTACCTACACCTGTTGTATTCTACAGTAGTAGTTTACTACTACCTACACCTGTTGTATTCTACAGTAGTAGTTTACTACTACCTACACCTGTTGTATTCTACAGTAGTAGTTTACTACTACCTACACCTGTTGTATTCTACAGTAGTAGTTTACTACTACCTACACCTGTTGTATTCTACAGTAGTAGTTTACTACTACCTACACCTGTTGTATTCTACAGTAGTAGTTTACTGCTACCTACACCTGTTGTATTCTACAGTAGTAGTTTACTACTACCTACACCTGTTGTATTCTACAGTAGTAGTTTACTACTACCTACACCTGTTGTATTCTACAGTAGTAGTTTACTACTACCTACACCTGTTGTATTCTACAGTAGTAGTTTACTGCTACCTACACCTGTTGTATTCTACAGTAGTAGTTTACTGCTACCTACACCTGTTGTATTCTACAGTAGTAGTTTACTACTACCTACACCTGTTGTATTCTACAGTAGTAGTTTACTGCTACCTCCACCTGTTGTATTCTACAGTAGTAGTTTACTACTACCTACACCTGTTGTATTCTACAGTAGTAGTTTACTACTACCTACACCTGTTGTATTCTACAGTAGTAGTTTACTACTACCTACACCTGTTGTATTCTACAGTAGTAGTTTACTACTACCTACACCTGTTGTATTCTACAGTAGTAGTTTACTACTACCTCCACCTGTTGTATTCTACAGTAGTAGTTTACTGCTACCTCCACCTGTTGTATTCTACAGTAGTAGTTTACTACTACCTACACCTGTTGTATTCTACAGTAGTAGTTTACTACTACCTCCACCTGTTGTATTCTACAGTAGTAGTTTACTGCTACCTCCACCTGTTGTATTCTACAGTAGTAGTTTACTACTACCTACACCTGTTGTATTCTACAGTAGTAGTTTACTGCTACCTCCACCTGTTGTATTCTACAGTAGTAGTTTACTACTACCTACACCTGTTGTATTCTACAGTAGTAGTTTACTGCTACCTACACCTGTTGTATTCTACAGTAGTAGTTTACTACTACCTACACCTGTTGTATTCTACAGTAGTAGTTTACTGCTACCTACACCTGTTGTATTCTACAGTAGTAGTTTACTACTACCTACACCTGTTGTATTCTACAGTAGTAGTTTACTGCTACCTACACCTGTTGTATTCTACAGTAGTAGTTTACTACTACCTACACCTGTTGTATTCTACAGTAGTAGTTTACTACTACCTACACCTGTTGTATTCTACAGTAGTAGTTTACTACTACCTACACCTGTTGTATTCTACAGTAGTAGTTTACTGCTACCTCCACCTGTTGTATTCTACAGTAGTAGTTTACTACTACCTACACCTGTTGTATTCTACAGTAGTAGTTTACTGCTACCTACACCTGTTGTATTCTACAGTAGTAGTTTACTACTACCTCCACCTGTTGTATTCTACAGTAGTAGTTTACTACTACCTACACCTGTTGTATTCTACAGTAGTAGTTTACTGCTACCTACACCTGTTGTATTCTACAGTAGTAGTTTACTACTACCTCCACCTGTTGTATTCTACAGTAGTAGTTTACTACTACCTCCACCTGTTGTATTCTACAGTAGTAGTTTACTACTACCTACACCTGTTGTATTCTACAGTAGTAGTTTACTGCTACCTACACCTGTTGTATTCTACAGTAGTAGTTTACTACTACCTACACCTGTTGTATTCTACAGTAGTAGTTTACTGCTACCTACACCTGTTGTATTCTACAGTAGTAGTTTACTACTACCTCCACCTGTTGTATTCTACAGTAGTAGTTTACTACTACCTCCACCTGTTGTATTCTACAGTAGTAGTTTACTACTACCTACACCTGTTGTATTCTACAGTAGTAGTTTACTACTACCTCCACCTGTTGTATTCTACAGTAGTAGTTTACTACTACCTCCACCTGTTGTATTCTACGCATATGATGATTTGATGACTTTAATAACTGTGTTATAAACTGTAATAACGTGTAATAACTGTGTTTTAAATTATAATAACGTGTAATAACTGTGTTATAAACTATAATAACGTGTAATAACTGTTTTAAATTGTAATAACATGTAATAACTGTGTTATAAACTGTAATAACGTGTAATAACTGTTATAAACTGTAATAACGTGTAATAACTGTTTTAAACTGCCATAACATGTAATAACTGTGTTATAAACTACAATAACGTGTAATAACTGTTATAAACTGCAATAACATGTAATAACTGTTATAAACTGTTATAACGTGTAATAACTTATAAACTGTAATAAATGTGTTATAACCTGTAATAACCAGTTATAATAACTGCGTTATAACGTTTGAATTAATAACTGTTTTAAACTGTAATAACATGTAATAATGGTTATAAACTGTTACAATGTGTAATAACTGTTATAATCTGTAATAACTGGTTATAAAAACTGTAATAAAGTGTAACTGTTAAACTGCAATAACTGTTCTAAACTGTAAGAACTGTGTTATAAACTTTAACTGTTATAAACTGTAATAACTGTTATAAACTCTAATATATATTTATTTTAACTAGGCAAGTCAGTTAAGAACAAATTCTTATTTACAATAACGGCCTAGGAACAGTGGGGTTAACTGCCTGTTCAGGGGCAGAACGACAGATTTGATAACTGTTATAACATGTAATAACTGTGTTCTAAACTGTAATACCTGTGTTATAAACAGTAATAATGTGTTATAACTCCCCCCCAGTGCCACTATGCCATAGAGGAGGACTCTGAGGGGGATGCTGACTCTGAGGAGTTTTACTATGGAGGTCAGGTAAGCATCAAGACACACACACACACACACACACACACACACATGTTTTACTATCCTTGTGGGGACCACAAACAATTGATTCCCATTCAAAATCATATTTTCCCTAACCCTTAACCTAACCTTAACCCTAACCCGAAACCCCTAACCTTAAACCTTAAACCTAACCCTAAAACCTTACCCTTAGCCCTAATTCTAACCCTACACTGTAAACACCAAGGCATTTTATTTCTTCTCAAATACTTCAAGTAAGTCTATATACAGTAGAGAGGTTATATACAGTAGAGAGGTTATATACAGTAGAGAGGCTATATACAGTAGAGGCTATATACAGTAGAGATACTATATACAGTAGAGAGGTTATATACAGTAGAGGCTATATACAGTAGAGGCTATATATATATATATATATATATATATATATATATATATATATATAAATAACATTTATCTAAACTAATCCAATAGTTTAGTTAAATTGATTGCACCCATTACTGAAATGGTTGTTCCAGTTGAAATAGTTTAGGTAGTCTCCTCACACGGTTCCTAACTCTGTCTGAAATGGTTGTTCCAGTTTAACTGGTTTAGGTAGTCTCCTCACATGGTTCCTAACTGTGGCTGAAATGGTTGTTCCAGTTGAAATGGTTTAGGTCGTCTCCTCACACGGTTCCTAACTCTGGCTGAAATGGTTGTTCCAGTTGAAATGGTTTAGGTCGTCTCCTCACACGGTTCCTAACTCTGGCTGAAATGGTTGTTCCAGTTGAAATGGTTTAGGTAGTCTCCTCACACGGTTCAACACTCTGTCTGAAATGGTTGTTCCAGTTGAAATGGTTTAGGTCGTCTCCTCACACGGTTCCTAACTCTGGCTGAAATGGTTGTTCCAGTTGAAATGGTTTAGGTAGTCTCCTCACACGGTTCAACACTCTGTCTGAAATGGTTGTTCCAGTTTAACTGGTTTAGGTAGTCTCCTCACACGGTTCCTAACTCTGGCTGAAATGGTTGTTCCAGTTTAACTGGTTTAGGTAGTCTCCTCACACGGTTCCTAACTCTGGCTGAAATGGTTGTTCCAGTTTAACTGGTTTAGGTAGTCTCCTCACACGGTTCCTAACTCTGGCTGAAATGGTTGTTCCAGTTTAACTGGTTTAGGTAGTCTCCTCACACGGTTCCTAACTCTGTCTGAAATGGTTGTTCCAGTTGAAATGGTTTAGGTAGTCTCCTCACACGGTTCCTAACTCTGTCTGAAATGGTTGTTCCAGTTGAAATGGTTTAGGTAGTCTCCTCACACGGTTCCTAACTCTGTCTGAAATGGTTGTTCCAGTTTCAATGGTTTAGGTAGTCTCCTCACACGGTTCCTAACTCTGGCTGAAATGGTTGTTCCAGTTTCAATGGTTTAGGTAGTCTCCTCACACGGTTCCTAACTCTGGCTGAAATGGTTGTTCCAGTTTAACTGGTTTAGGTAGTCTCCTCACACGGTTCCTAACTCTGGCTGAAATGGTTGTTCCAGTTTCAATGGTTTAGGTAGTCTCCTCACACGGTTCCTAAC